>NC_056741.1:1857514117-1857699117 GCF_019279795.1 Protopterus annectens
TGTACATTACACAGTTATTGGCACAATATCCCAGAATGCAAATCATATTTGCACAGTAAGCCCACCTTTGACATGTTCATCTCACTAATACACCCATACATATGTCTACTGTTACAATACATCAACATATACTATCCCCTGTTATAGCACATACTTGTTGGACCAACCCTAACACTGACAGTGGCTGGAAAAGAATTGGTGAATTCCAAGCCCATATATACCATCCCTTGTGGTGTATGAGGAGTTTACCTTGTGACCTACAGCAGTACACAGATAGAATACTACAAGCATTACTACTGCTCAACAATACATCACTACAAGATAGCTATATCCACTATATGCATTGATTACAATGTAATTATTACAGAACAGGTACTACATACACAGACATACTAAATGTTATACATACCTTCTTAGTAACTGAAGGTGTTATTGACTGGTATATTAATCATTTTCAGTTTGTGTTTCGATCTTCTGTTGGGTATTTTGTACTATTCTGCAGGTAGATACAGATGGTTTGAATGTGTGACAAGGCATCCTTTTATAGTTAGAGATCAGTAACATGTGCTATCCTGATCACCAGTTGGTGTTCCACAGTAGTTAATTACATGCACATCAGCTGTGCAGCTACTCCCTTAGCCAATACCATGGCAACGGTGGAATATAATTGAGTACTCCACTTGGGCGTTGTCCCTTCGCCTTACTTGTGAGGAAGACAGCCTGGAAGTGTATTTGAAATCTATTGCAACAGCTGTATGGAGACAAACACAAATATATTGTGTGTAATGCCTAGAAGATTTGGTCTACATGTGAGTACTGCTGTTATATTTCTGAACATTGCTACTTCTGCAGGGTTTGTCTGTACCTAATACTTCTGCATATGTTTCAGTCTGGCCAGGATGTTTGACCAGCTCAAGGCTGTATGGCTATGCATATAATGTTTGGGGGTTTACAGTGTGCTCACCAGACATCTTTAGTTTGGTGTAAATGTGTATCATACTGTGCTGATAGTCAGTAATTGGTAACACTTCCTGGTGTAATTACTTTTCAACCCTCTGAAACAGGATTACTTCAAACATACCCTGTAACATCAGCAGCTGTTCCATTGTATAACAGCAACTATTTTACATAGGGCCATGTTAGTGTGTCTCTGTCCAGGTATGTTAAGGTTTCAGCAGATGTCGTACAGTGGGTGAATAATTGGTTATGGTATGACAGTATGTATTGTTGTAATTAGTTTGGGTGTGGGGGAGATGTTGGTGGGTGTACATAGCAGATGCAGGTGTGCAGGAACTGTTTTTATACATATTCTATATGTATGTGGGGGTTCTTTCCCTATGTGAACACCTATCCCTTAGTGGACTAATACGATGGTACCTGCAGGCTGATTCATTAAGGCACTGTTAAATGCTTCCTGTATAGCATGCAGATATTGTTAATCCTTGAATCCTTTTGGCAATACATCGGAATGTAAAAAAATGTTGCTAAATGAAAGATGTCTGTGTATTTCTGTCATGGATATTTTCAGTCATTGTAGTTGTGTTGGTGACTAACCCTATTTAGCTCATGTCCATAGAACATATTTGTAATAGTGTATTGCCATATACTCTTCATATGTTATGTTCATATTGTTTGAGAGAGGCAGAATGTGTGATTGCTATGGTCCATGTTATACTCAGATTTGAACACTTCAGATGCTGTATACACACATGTATGTATGTAATTATGTGTGTGTGTGTGTCTCTCTCTCTCTCTATAAATATATATATATATATATATACATACATATATATGTATATAGATATAGATATATAATATATATTATTGCATACGTTTATATGTACCTCCATAGATGTGTACATGTTTTTAACCTATCTATATATCTACATATATATGTATATCTCTATATATCGACATGTATCTATGTATCTCTCTCTCTCTATATATATATATATATATATATATATATATATATATATATATATATATATATATATAGCATACACCTTTCATTGGGTACATGGTGGTTTGTCCTATTTCCACACAATCCTACCTTTTGTGTTTTAACCTGTCTGAATACACAACTGGCATAGGTACATCTCAGGTAGCTTAGTGGTAGGTTACTCTGAGGATGGTGTACATGGTTGCAGGTTATAATCCTGGAAGTGGTTATTATTTTACCTCTCAGACAGGCACTGGTAGGGAAAGTGTGATTAATGCACATTTAAGCAGTTTTAAGCAGGTTTGCCCGTGTACTGCGTGACATTAAGCAAAGGTTAACCTGTGAACGATTATCCGTTTAATCGTGTTTAACTGCCGCTTACTGTTGCGCAAACCCACGCAAAACTGCTTACAACTGCTTAAAAGTGCTTTAATCAACCTGCATCTGACAGCCCTTATTCTGGCCCTCAAAATAAATTAACAGCCCTTGCAGGTCTTGAACCCTGGACCATGAACACCACAGTCACTGACTTTACCACTAAGGCATCTGAGATATGTACAAATGTTATGGTGTTTAGAATATACATTTTACTACGGGCATTCCTCAGTACTGAAAACAAATGTGACAGTCAGTTGGTGTGCATATGTACGATACATGTTAATGTTCATATGTTTGTGGAATTAAGTGTTGCAATGTGACCAGACAGGGTGTATTATGGATGAGAATGGCTCTTGTTTTGTGTCTTTTTTATATCGTCCCCATACTCCATGTATACCCCTCCAGTTCACTTATTCAGCATCCAACCCAGACTCTCCTTGGTGCATAATTTCATTGCCCATCATTCCTCCCCCCACCCCAATCTCCACATACACAACAACCATCCCTTCTATGGTGAATTAAGTTAATATTAATAGTTATAATAGCAGAGCTGCATGTGTTTTGTGTACACTTCAGTTCCTCTGGATTGCTTCTGTGTCACAAAGTGTGTTCATAGATGTTTATATATGGCTATAGATGTAATTGTATGTATATATATATATATATATATATATATATATATATATATATATATATATATATATATATATTTCTATCTATGTGCAGACATCACTGACATATATATATATATATATATATATATATATATATATATATATATATATATATATTTAGTATTAATTTGTAACAGTTATACATATGTAGACTTGTATATGTTGATTCACAAACTACAGTACATTACAATGTACTGTACATATGTACACAAAGTGATTGTCCCATTTGTGGTCAGTACTGTGGAATGACTATAGTATAAGGTGTAGTCTAAAGACCATGAAACATGTATACAGCTCAGATGGCTTAGTGGTAAGTCCCATGACTATGGTGTGTATGGTCCAGAGTTCAACACCTGCGATGTTTTAAAAATGTGTTTTACTCCAGAATAAGGCTCATTTAAGCAGTTGTAAGCATGTTTAAAAGTGTCTGTGCAACATTAAAGCAGCAGTTAAACAAACTTTAAAACATATAACCTGTGCACGCAAACAGGGCCACATCTGATAACTACTCAGGATATATACATTTCAGTGAAGTAACATCTCACTATGTGCTTACATAACATTGCATTCTCTGTTGACTTTACCCTCCAGCACACATGGGTATATATGGGTGTTTCAAATGTTTATTATACAGAAGAATACTACCTAGATATGCAAGCTGTGGTTAAGGTATACTTTTTAACATGAAAAACATCTCTGACTTTATTGAGATTTGAACCAGGAATGCACAGATACTATGCAAATGCTGTAACCATTACACTATTGACATTAACGCTGCTTCTGCCTATTTCCTATTTAGATTTTTTCTATGTGTAAGCTAGGCTAAGCAAAGGGCGGAGGTGCCCAAACCCACTAAGCTCCACTTACTCTTGAAATAAAAGCATAACAAATGAAATGAGAGGCTATAAATTAAATTCCTAACTACATTAGGCATTGCCCTTCACTGACACACTTCATGAGAAACCTGCTGTGTGAATGGGTAACAGAATATACACCCCTGGGATCATGTGTCCTAGAACCATACAGCCAGGGGGTGGGGGAGCCCCTCCAGTTTTATAGCTTCAAGACCTATGGGGAAATTGAATGGTGTTGATGTTTCACATTAACATGCCCTCTTTAGATCACTAAGTGCCCCTATCACCCAATGCCACCCCAGTCTTCAACAGCTACCGGCAACTCTGCCTGGAATCACTTCATTGGCTATGCTTGACAGAGGCTCAGTTACTTCATCAATGGTGCGGAAAAAGCCAACACACTGTAGCTATGCTTCTAAATGCCCTTGGGCAGATAGCCTACTACCTATCTGTGAGTCTCTAAAGTGCATGCCATCACAGAGATAATATGTGAATAAACAGAGCTTTCAGATCACAATATGCAGTGAAAAATCACCATGTAGTCAGAAAACAGTTAAGCACAACAAGAACATACAGAACACTGATACTTAATCACTCTAAAAGCCTATCTTGGAAGCTAGAAGACTTGTATAAGTTTAAGGCTTTCTATTGCTTACCAGTAGGTTACCTACAGGAAAGATGAGAAATAAGCACAGATGTGAAACATGCATGCAACAATACCATAACAGCTTGCATGTATCAGCCTTAGGCTTTGGAATACTTGCCAAGGCTATTGGCGCCCCCATGGTGCCTTTTTTACGCAAGTCTCAAAAGTGAATCCCACCTCCGTAAGCAGCACAATAGCGAAATCATTGAGGGTTATGCTACTCAACGCCAGGGGTTGTAATCACAACATTCACACACTCACAGCACTCCTCCATATGGACGTCAACATCTGCGCAGTAACTGAGACCTGTTTTAAGGCTACTGAGAGCACACCAGCACTACCACCACTACAACCCATACCGCACATTTCGGCCACAGAACATGGACTGACACAGACATGGAGGGGGTGTATCCATATTCAGATACCTACACCTCAAGGTTAGTGGGGCAGCATAATACCTCTGAGATCATCTATGGGCAGTTAACATCAGCCACAACTGCAATGCAAACTGTGGCCTGCTACAGATCACCCTTCATGACCCAGGACCACCACTAATCCTACCTGGAGACAGTGGAAAACATGACAGTCCTGCCGAACACCCTGGTATTGGTCGATGTCAACTACCCTACCATTAACTGGGAAACATACTCGAGTACTCACTTCCAGGCTCAGCGCTTCCCGGAATTTATCATCTCATATGCCCTGTGTCAGATGGTAAACTCCCTAACGAGAGGTGGAAACATACTAGAAGTGGTAATCACCAACATAGGCGATAGGTGCACCACAGCAGAAGTAAACTGGTCACTGGTTAGATCTGACTATGGACTATTCACTGATGATTTCCACACCCAACCATCTCCACCACCCAAGAAAACCACAGTGAATACTTTTCCTACAGCTAACTTCACACTACTAAAGACAGAGGTGGGAGGTTTCGCAGCCCCCACACTAAGGGAAAACACTGCTCAAGATACAGAAAGATTTACAAATGCACTCTATAAGCACCTACAAGGATGTATGGATTGTGCCATCACTGGTAAACCAAGACACGCTCCTCCTAGACAAGGACACCAGTCTGGTGGACCCCTGCATTAAATAGGCTATACAACAGAAGTAGGACAGTAGTCCAGAAAAACAGCAAAACCCAAGAAGGGCAGACATCCGTGACAAGTATTAGTAAGAAACATAAGTCCCTCATGAAATCATCCAAGGCAACAGGAAAATAGGCGGGATTCAAAAGAAAACCACAAAGCCTTCTTTGGCTATGTCAAGGACCTAAGTGGTAACACACAGATTTGCACTTTGCCGGTGCAATATAGCACAAAATATACTTACCCTACTGATATCGCCAACATCCGTGCAGATACATTCAGTGCAAACTTCACCCCCTAAAGAGCCCACAACAATACCCAGAAAGTACAGTATCCCAGACATCAGAGACACACGGGTGGAAATGGCCCTCTCACAAGGCAAAACACAGCATCAATGGAGGCAGATGGTGTCCCAGACTGCATCTTGTAAACACTACAAGACAAACTAACCCCCCACCTAATTAAGCTTTTCAACCTCAGCCTCTACACAGGCTACATGCCCATACAAAGGTGCATAGCAATGGTTATTCCACTCCACCAAGGTGGAAACACAACTGACCATGGTAACTATCACCCCATAAGACTTACTAGCCTCATTTGCAAAGCTGTGGAGCGTATCCTCATGGCACTCATTGACAAAGACATTGGTAACCTCCAAACACTTGACCCAACCCAGGTCAGCTTGGTTGAGTGCAGATCATGACTACTGAACCTGTTTGACATCTTACAGACAGTCACCAAGACATTAGATGAGGAGAGAGGTGGTTCACACATACTACCTGGACCTCACCAAGACTTTTGACACCATTCCCCACTCAGGTATTATTGATAACCTCACCAGCCTGTACATAAACCCATACATCACAGGATGGGTTGCCAACAGGCTTACACACAGAACCCACATGTTAAGACTAGCAGCCTCCAGGTCCAACTCTTAACTAGTCACAACTGGTGTCCCACAGGACTCAGTCCTGGGACCCCTACTGTTTGGCATATACTTCTCAGAGGTACAGGCAAACACAGGTGGACTATGACAGACCATGTTTGGCAATGACTGCAAACTGGGAGCCATAATTGACAGTCCAGCTGACACAGATATCCTTCAAGGGGCCTCACAGAGACTGACACAGGGTCTCAAAGTTATGGACTCCAGCTAAGTGCCACAAACTACATGGTCATTCCATTTAAGAAAAACTAAACACCCACATATTAACACATAAGTGGCAGCCACTTTAATACAGATAAGGTAATATGGTATCTGGGGACTAAGGTAGATAGTGAACTCTCTTTTGACAATCATATCTCCAAAGTAGTTAGGACATCCTTGTATGTAGGCCTTCTGATTACTAAAGGGTTCGCATCTAGACATACTGAGGTTATAGTGCCCCTTTATTCATCACTCATCAGTCCCATCATAAAGTATAATAACCCATTTGGGATGTACCTCAGAAGACACTTCCGACAGCTGGAAGGTCCACGAACATACCTCGCCAAGAGGATTACTGGCCTCAAACATATGCCCTATGCAGCCAGACTGAATAAACTCCTGCTTTACTCAGTGGCATCTCGTTTACTCAGAGATGATCTCTGCTGGCCAACAAAGCCATGTCCAACTCAGGCTTAGTGGATATGCTCCATCTATGGGAATCCATGTCACAGTGAGCCACACGCTGTAGTGAGCTAAACCTTGCCACAACAATAACTAGAAGATGCTGGAGGGAGATATTCCTGTCATAGAAACTCCCCATGCTTTGGAACTACATCCCTAATTACATTATACAGCGCCCCTCACTAACACTCTTCAAGAGAAACCTTGAAGAGTGGATGAGGAACAGTAGCTACACGCCAGGGATCCCGCCATTGGCTCTGCTCCACAGAGGGACAGTTAATTAATCAATGGGGTGGCAAAAGCTGACACATTTTGGCTAGGTTTATGAATGCCCTCAGGCAGTTAGCCAAGTACCTACCTGTGAACCTATGAATCTATACATACAGTATCAGCACATGCTGATAGCTTAATTTACTGTTCAGGTGTTGACTTAACTTGTGCCAATAGCAGTTGTGTGTGCAGTAGCTGAGGGCTGCCTATGTTGGATGCACACAGTAGACTGTCTATACATTACAATTTACAGGTAGTCTTGTGTGTGTGCCATCCATTTCTACTGTGTGTGCAGGTGGAGAAAGGTGTCAGTCCCTAGGTGCCTACACTGTCAGTGTGTGTGCTATACATTCCCTCCTTGCCAAGGCATGGGCATACTGGGCATGCCTCCATCTGCCTCCTGGGGCTGGGCCCAGGGTGTTCATGGTCTGAGTACCTCTGTGCCTGTGGGGCCCTTGGCAATGGTGGTGGGCTGTGAGGGCCTTCACCAGTCTGTCCCTGCTGCAGCTGTTTCCACAGGATCATATTGTGTAGCATGGCACATACTATGAAGATGTGGGCACACGTGCCTGGAGAGTACTGCAAGGCTCCACCAGATATATCCAAGCAACGGAACTGTGATTTAAGCATCCCAAACACATGCTCTATGATGATTCTGTTTTGTGCGTGTGCCTCATTATGGTGTTTTTGCATGGGTGTGTGTGCATTTCTGATGGGAGTCATCATCCATGGTTCCAGTGCATAGCCAGCATCCCCCACCAAGTGGCCATATGGGATGTCCCCCCTGGCAAATACCTGATACAGCTGTAAGGCATGCCAGATGTGGGAGTCGTGATAGCTTCCAGGGCTGCCAGCACACACATCCATGATAATGCCCTGGGCATTGCACATGACTTGGCAGTTGATGGAGTGGTATCCCTTGTGGTTTATGTAGCGCCTACCCTGCTCACTGGGTGATGACTTGATGTGTATGTGCATGCAGTCTGTTGCACCCAGTAACTCCGGGTATTCTGCCACACGGTGGAAGAGACGCATATTGCTGGCCAACTACTCCTGCGTTCAGGGGAAGTATATGTGCTCATTGACATGTGGTAACATGGCATCTAGAAAATGGTGAAGTACCCTGGATGTTGATGCCTGTGAGATCCCCATGATATCCCCAGTTGGTCTTTGAAAGGTACCTGTAGCTAGTATTCTCAGGCTTACACATACCTTCGTATCCACTGGGATGGGTTCCCCTCTGTTTGTTCTGGCTCTGAGGCGTGGCCGCCACAGCTCCACAATTTGCTGTAGGGTGTCCCTGTCCACCCTGTAATGCTCTACTATCTCCAGATCATGTAGCCCCTGGTAGGTTACCCTGGGTCTGAACACCCTACTCCTCCTCTGGTGCCTGGGGTGGTTATGAGCATCATCCTCCACACCACCTTCAGTCTCCAACACATGCTGGTGGATCAAATCTATGGCAGCCCCTAACATGTACATATTAAAAGTTCCCTGTCTGTATACACCAATGGTGCAGAATGTATGGGAATACACAAGTGTGTGTGAGGTGCTTTCACACTTTATACTATTGTGCTATGGATGCTGCTGATGTCATTGGGTGTGTATGAGCAATTCCAGCTGCAGGGTATCTTAATTATGGGTTTTACAGTGAGTACTACAAGTGTGGGGCCTTTAGTGTGGAGTTATGCTTGTCTGCCTTGCTTAATCTGTTGCCCATTAATTCACTTTTATACCATGATCCCCTCCCATTATCAGGCATGCCTCCACTTGCTATCTTTCTTGTTTTGTACTTTCTCTACCCAGCCATGTGTTGCAAAATGTGTCTTGTAACTGATATAATGCAAATCTGCTTTGTTCTACTGTGACACTTTACTGTTTTCTTTGCAGTACAGCCCCTCCCCTTTCCTGTTCTTCAGGTAGCTGCTTGCAGCCTTGTTAGCTGTTGTCAATGGCCCACTGTAGGTTCCTAGGTGTTAATTAGTCTTTTATACTCTAATTTCCCTTCTGCAGCATTTCCATATTTTTTTCCTATATCCTTCCTGTTTCAGCTCCGGAGCGCGCTGAGCAAGCCCGTTTACTGAATTTAAGCGCGTTTTAATCTCCGTTCACATGCTTACTCGGTTACCTTGTGTGCTCTCAGCAAAGCAAAGCTTAAGCCAGTTCAACATACCCCTTTCCTGCAGCTTTACTTAGCTACGGGAAAACCAGAATAGCAGCGCTCCAATCTGCTTACAGCAAAGGTGACACACCCCTCTCTTGATGTCATTTCTATCTCAAGGGCACACCTCGGTCTTATAACGCTTGGCTGTGCGGTGCATCCTTACACCAGTGGGGAATCTGTGATTCACTATTACTCCTCTCATTTGCATGGCATTGCCTACTAATGCCTAGCTACCGTGCAAAATGCTGTCACAGCCCCTTAGCAACCCTTGCGCCATGGTGTGGTGTAACATGCCTGCCATTGACTATTATGGGGAAATCATGATATGTGTTACATTGCAGTTTCATTCTATATTTTTCAGTTTTCCTTGCGATCCGGTTTGCACTCCGCTGCCCTGCGCTTAAATTTCGCGATAGTACGAAAAATGAAATTAAATGTTCATTTTATATTTTGTACATTTTTTTAATGCCAATGGCTATATATTTAGCCATTGGCATATATTAACAATATAATACATGTGTTTGGCCGGCTGTCATGGCTCCGATTTTATGTTTGCAAGAATGTAAACTGTGTTTTTACGGTTTACATTTCTGCATGCTTACACTATGCCTGCACCACTTCCTGGATCACTAAATACCTTCATTTGCATGCTACACTGCTGCAAATTGGGTAATTAGCATACAGGGGCCGGGAGCTGTGCAGGCATAGAGTGCGCAGGTAGGCACATGGAAACAACTCGTACCTGGATCGCTCGCCGGCCATATTTGGTGTTGGAATGGTAACGCTACGCCTGCACCTGGCGCAAGCTTCATGAATCCCGGGGGATGTCATATTTTGACAAACACTACAGAAGGGTAATATAAACACACATAAATTCACTAAACCTGGGGCAATCCTTGGTCAGTTACAGTATGGTAGGCAAAAGTCATCAGCCTGTGATAGTTGGTTGCTCTCATATGCACAGAAAAGGTATTCCCAGAAAAGGAATGAAACACTAGATAGAGCTTAAGCCTAAGATCCTTTCATATATATCCATTTAGCACAGAGTTGCTACTTATCACTGACTATAATCCAGTAGAGGTAGTATTAAAAAATCCAAAGCCTAAGTCACCCTAAAAAGAAAGACGGTCAAAGCGATTGCATCTATACCAATTTAAAGTAGAATATGAAGAGGAGGAATAAACACTCCTCGTTACATATGGAGATGCCCTGTTTGTTTCATGGCAAAGTGAGAGAATCAAAGTCCATACAGCTAGAAATGATTTGGCAACTTCAATAAGCAACCCAAACATCAACACAATGCACAGCAATGGTAAAGCCAGTGTTAATGGCTTAGCAGCTGAGAAACTTTGTCTTACATGCAACCTGTTACTCATCTGTTGGTGTCACCTTGGTCAAGCAAATGGACAATAAAGAGCTCAAACCTATTGGTCAGACCTTACAAAGTCATGACATCACTGCAAAGTACACAGATTGGTCCACCCTTTCCACTAAGCATGTTAGGAAGGTCAAATCCTCCTCCTCCTGATAGGTTAGATAACCCTGAGCGGGACACTACTGCATATATCAAGTGGCATTCAGGGTGTGGGTGTCACCACCCATCCAAGCAAATGCACTAATCCACCCCTTGTACTAACAACAATGACTACCTGCAAAGTCAAACTTTTTAAATACATTGTTACTACACAGATATGAGGAAGCGAAAGCACTCATACTAATTGTATTAGGGTAACATTTAAAATCTGATTAATAAATCAGTTCCAAGAAAAACTACAGCATTCATTATTTTTTTCCCATTACTGCAAAGGATTTACTACCGGTTTTATGTCCCCTTGAATTAGCTGCACTGTACTGAACATACTTTTTAAATCTGTTTTCCTTATTAAAAATAGCCTTGTCTCTCCTCGCCCTATCAGTGATGCTAAACAACCATACTCAAAGACAAAATAGCTTTTTCCCTGGGACTCCACTGAAAATGGGCAGCTACCCAGTCAGATTTTTCCCGTTAATCAAATGATAAATAAATCAAACATTTTCCCTAGCTGCTTTGCTCAAAATGCATTAACTTTTATTTCTTACCATTCAAGTTTCTGCTTCTGTAGGTCACACAACTGTGTCTGCCTTCTTTCCCTCAGTGCCATGCCCATGGGGATGGAGGGCTCCACACAGGCTATGTTCCCTCATTCTAACATCTAACATCAGGTACCACAGAAAGCAGTAGCTACACCTAACTGAAGAATTGACTTGGACAATTACATCTAGGATGCTCTGCACATACCACATATCTCTCACCCTCTTAGCACAAGAAATCTGGACAAACTCCAAAATAAGGGCGGAACAAAAGCCCAAAAATAGGGGTATATTTTAAATACTGCTCTTATAATCTTATAAAGTTGCTACAATAATAGGATTTGTGTTAGCATACATTTTTCTGAAGGCTATGAAGTTTGGTAGAACAGTACCTCCCCTGTCAGTCTGCGCAGAAGTGGGCATACTTTGTGTGATTGACATGCCAAATGGCTGTCAAGATGCATGATTGACTGCCATCCAGATTTGACAGTGACATCATGCATACATTGGTTGTTTTGAAACTTCGAAAGTTTTGAATGGAGATCGTGGTACAGCGCTGAACGGGAAATTTAGCCTTTTGCTCAATGTAGTGTATTCTCGGAGTTGGTATATTTAATTTGCAGGGGGGGTGGGGGGCAACTCCCAGGCAAAACGTTAAAAAATATTACTTGGGAGTTATACTGCTGTTTCTTTAGCAGTAGGTAATTGTAGTGTCTCCTGAGCCATACCTCTCAACCTCTTGGAGCAAGAAATCTAGACAAAGCCATAAACAAAAGTGGGACAAAGACCCAAAAATAGGGACAATTTTTAAATATTGCATTTACATACTTAAAGAGTTGACAGAATAACAGGTTTTGCATTAGCGTGCATTTTCTGAAGGGAATGAAGTCTGAAACTCAAACGTCTATCATTATTTTCTAACTTCAGTCTTTAATGATTTGCCACTAATTTGCCAGAAAACCACAATTTTATGAAAAACAGACCAAAAATATGAGGCAAAAATCTGGACATTCTGTGAAAATGCAGAATGTCCAGATTTTTGCCTCAAATTTTTGGTCCGTTTTTCATAAAATTTGTGATTTTTCTGGATTTTTGTGGAAAATCAGTAATTACTTAATTCTGTAAATAATAACAGGCATTTGAGTTTGAGACTTCATATTCTTCAGAAAATGCATGGTAACACAAGACATTTTATTCTAGCAACTTTCTAAGTTTAGAAGAGCAGTATTTATAGGTTCATAGGTTCATACTAGGCTATCTGCCCTGGGGCAATTATAAGCCTAGCCCGATTCTGTATGGCTTACGCCACCCCTTGATTTGAGTATACTGTGCCCTTTTTAAGGTTTAGTTTACTGTGCCTCTGTCTAATAGTGACACGGGAGTAATCCCTGGGACAAACCTACGATCCCCCATCCACCTATCGAGATTCTTCTTGAAGAGATTCAGTGAGGTGCTCTGCCTCACATGAACTGGAATTCTATTCCAGAGCGAAGGGAGCCTCTGGGTTATGAACCTGTCCCTCCAGCAAGTTCTATTTATTTCTGTGCTGAGGTTCAAGTCCCTCGAGCGTGTGGCTCTAAGGGATTTAGATTTACTGAGGTGGAGCATGTCCATTAATTCTGGATTTGACATAGCTTTGTATGTCAGGCATAGATCGCCTCGAAGTAGGCGGTATGCAACTGAGTAGAGTTGGAGTTTTTTTTACCGAGCAGCATATGGCATCTGTTTGAGACCCTTGATCCTCTTGGTGAGGTACTTTTGGGGTCTCTCTAATTGCTGCAGGTGTCGGGTAAGGTACATCCCAAAAGTGGCATTGTATTCTATGATGGGCCTGATGAGGGATGAATAAAGGGGTTACGATTACCTCTCTTGATCTAGATGTGAAACCCTTCGTGATGAGGTGGGCTATGTAGAAGGTCTTTCTAACCACTTTAGCAATGTGGTTTTCAAAGGAGAGATTGCTATCAACTTGGGTCCCCAGGTCCCTAATAACTTTCTCTGTGCTTAATTGGTTTCCGCCTATGTGGTAATTTGTGGGCACATTGTTTTTGCCAAAGAGTATGACTATACATTTTTCGGCATTTAGCTTTAAACCATGGCGCTGGCACCAGTTATGTGTCTCTGCAAGACCTTTTGGCGCCCAGTTTGCAGTCGTCAAACTTGGTGAGGTATTTAAAATCTGTCCCTCTTTTGAGGGCTTTGTCAAGATTTTTTGTTCAAGTAGGTTGAGAGATATGGTCCCCACGAGCTAATGTGCTGAACGTTCATGAATATTCATGAGGCCGGTGAAGACAGCAACATGAATATTCGTTTTTCGAAAGCGTCACGGGGTGGGAGGTGGTGGGTGGGACTTGCTAATACGCACCCAGGGAGGTATGCCGCAATATGGCCGTCACTATTTAATGATTTCGGCCCTTAGTTATTTGTCGGTAGCTGTGAACTTTATCAGAAAAATGTTAGTCAAAATCCCAACCCGTCTTCATTAGTGACGGTACATTCTGCTGCTTATACCTTAGTTAGCTCGTTGCACGTCAGTCTTAATTCCTAAACCTATAGCTTCTATTACCATAATTAAACCTTAATTCTTTAGTATGCAATGTGTTGGTGCATACTTCGGAACTACCTCCCATTCATTCATCATACACAACACGCAACAGCTGTTGCATAACCTACGTATCAAAGATGCAATTTTGGCGTCACCTTCCTTCTAAAACTGCAAGCTAAAAATGCAGCTGGCAGGATATCTTAAAACACTGAATATTTTTCATTCATTCTCTGATTATCACGCTACTCCGAATTTTTATTCCTGCATGCATTCCATTCTACGATAACCCTCGTGGGAAAGTTCGAGACTGCACCCGCAGACAGCCATGCCCATACATGGACGGACAAATGCACACAGAAAAAAAATGCGCAGACTTGGTTCGCTTTGCTCCCACATTATAACGCCCAGTTCCCGGTGTGCGTGTTACGTTTCTCGTCAAGAAACTGGATTCCTTATTAACTCGGTCACAGAAAGCGTTGTCAAAGACGTCTCAAAGTACGGTTTAATGACTAAATGAACTGCATTAAACAACACCTGCTGCTATAAAAAGGTAAACATAATGCAGCCCAGTAAGATAACAGCTAGAATTTTAGGTCTGTGCCGTCTGTTCATTTAACACAGACGTGTGCCTGCAGATTTCTTCCTAATTTTAAATGCGCACTCTCCAGATTCATTCTTCAACCAAAAACAACGGGAGGAAAACAAACCGAACTCAAAAAAAAGATGCAACACCTTTGCGTAAAATGGTCGTGACAGTTAGTCTTGTAAGAAACAGAGTCTACAAATGTTTCTTAGGTCACAACATGTTTTCTTGTCCCCTTTAAGCTGCTTTAATATGTATACTGTTAAATGAATATTTATATTGTAAGTTCCATCTATGTATTAATATTCATTACAGCTGGATTTGGATTTTTTTTTTAAATTTCTAAACAGCAGATTGCTCTTGATGCAGTCCTGTTTATATTACAGAGATTTCCCCACTAAGACTGACAATGACAGAGTAATGTTTGTGCTGGGACGTAGTTGTCAACGAATCGGGACAAATCCAGAAATAATCAGGGACTCTTTTAAAATATTAGTACTAATAACGTGAGACATCGACAACAGAATAACAGAATGGAAATTAATATGCATTTTTTTGAAGTACATACATACAAATATTTCAAGCACGGGCATTAATGCCCTTCTAGCTTGCCATAATAAGTGTCCAGAAGACTGTTCTTAACAAATAATCTAAACTAGTACTTGCAGCGATGTTGTTGTTTGTCTTTTCGGCTTTTCCCGGTTAGGGGTCGCCACAGTGGAACTCCGGTCCGCTAATGATTGGCAGTAGATTTTTATGGTGCCGAGTTGCCAGCCCGACGCCCAACCCTCAGCGAAGACACGCCCATTTACACATGTCTTTCTGAGGCCACTCGACCACGGGGAGGACATGCGGACTCCACACAGAAGGCACTCCAGCTGAGAATCGAACAGGAGAACCTCTTGCTGTGAGGCAACAACGCTACCGCGGTACCACCGCGACTTTTGCAGCGATATTGAAGTGTATTAACCCACCCGATGTGCAGTGAAAATTTTTTTTTTTGAAGAAATGTCAAACAGAGGGCTTTATTTTGCCTCTGAAGAAATGTCACTGAAGAAAATGTCCAAAAGTGGACCAGACAAACTCCGTACTACTGTATCTGTTATACTTTATTTGTTTCAGAACAAATTTTTGCCAAACAGTTAATTTTGTCAGAGCTATTTCAATTCTATTATAACACAGCTAGACAGATGAATAGACTAAGGCACACTTAGTGTAAAACGTCACCCCTAAAATGAAACACACTGTCCAATTTATATACTCTTTTCAACCAATGTTATTTTTAATGTCCTTGTGACTTGTTTTTTTGGTTTCTGTCTGTGTTATGAAAAAGTCCATGGTTATTTCATGCCCTTTTTTTGGTCCTCTCTGTATCTGAAGACTTCATAAAAGTCTCCATGTCATATTTGTGTCACTTGACCTGTCTGCATTTTATTTATTTAACTCTGCATCTGAAAGCCAAGAAAGTCAACTTCCTTTTTTTCTATAATAGGATGCATTTACAGTATTGCCCACAGCTATATGTTATTAATATCTAAGCTGAACATAACTGTTCTTGCAAAGCAAGTCATATTATTTTGAAAACTGCTGTTTGGCCTTGCACATTTCCTTTCACTGTACACACAGTATATTGGGGGAAAGCATTTTAATTTACACAATATCTATCACACAATAGCAAGCCATGCCCAAACTCCGCCTGTGACAAGCTGCCAAGTCAGTTTCCCTAGGTAGGAATGTCCAAAGGTAAAATACACATAATCACCCGAGAACAATTTGACTTAAAAATGAGATTAGAAAGAAAAACGGCCAGGACTGCAGATGTGAAATCAAATCATTACTTTATTTACTGAAGTTAATCGGCACAAATGTCCAAAGCCTTCCTTTTGTCTGTAGTGTGGAGAAAAGACAAAATGTTGCACTGCAACTTTAAGTTTTTATTCCCTTTAGAGTAGCATGCCACAGACAACCCTACATAACATAATTAGAAATAAATGAGTCATGCTGAACAGGGAATGTATACTTACTCTGCTTAGTGTCTAGCGGAAATATTTAATTTACTCTATACTCAATTCTCTAAAGTACCTCACTCTTGATGACACAGTTGAATTTTTTAATACTACCTTCCTGAGCATCCTTAATTACCATGCCCCCATAAGACTTTCCAGAACCAAAGCACAACCCTCCCCATGGCTACAGAAAACCACTAAGTCAGAAATGAAAAACAGGGATAAAGCCTGGGAGCACTGGCGCAAAACCAAAACCCCCTCAACTAGACAGAAATTCCTAGAACTACGCAATAGAGTCAAAAAGCTAATTAAACAGGACAAATTCCAATACTACCAGTCTGCCCTAGACTCCTCACAACACAGCCCCAAACAATTCTGGTCCTCCCAGGTAAAGTTAGTACCCCTCCTCCTAACATCCCTCACTCCTCAGAAAATATTGCTACCTTATTCAACACACACTTCACACAAACCATACTATCACTAGCTAAGCAACACAACCCCCTCCCCTCCAACCCACACCTTCAACTAGTAATCTCCCCACTGCCTTCTCTTTTTCTCCTGTACCTACCTCCAACATAAAAAACTCTTAACTAAACATACACCCACTAAATTAGCAGCAGACAACCTCCCAAGTGAATACTGACAAATCGCAGCTGATGCTCTGATCTACCCAGTATCCATCTTGATTAACTGATCTCTGTCAGAAAGTTACATTCCCACACTGTGGACAGTATCACATATAATTCCCCTCCACAAAGGCGGACCCACCACAGAACTAAACAATTACCGCCCCATAGCTATTCTCTCTCCACTCTCCAAAATACTAGAGAGATGCATACACTCAGTCTCAGACTACCTCCTTACTAACAACCTCCTTTCCAATACTCAGCATGGTTTCCGACCAAACCATAGCACCACCACTGCCTTACTCTCCTTTACTAACACTATCCTTCAGCATAAAAACAATGGCTATCTCTCCTCTGCTACTTTCCTAGACCTATCTAAAGCATTTGACATGATCCCACACAAACAACTTATCTCTGTCCTCAATAACCTATCCTTCTCTCAATCAGTCACCAACTGGTTTCAGAGTTACCTGTCTGACCGCCAACAATTCGTTGTATGGCAGAATGACATATCTTCCCAACTACCTGTCTCCATAGGGGTTCCCCAAGGATCCATCCTTGGACCCCTACTCTTCTCTGTTTACATCAATAATCTAACCTCTGCCACTAAACATGGCACACTCATACAATACGCAGATGACTCAACCATCATCTGCTCAGCCCAGTCCCTACCCAAACTGCAAAAAGTCACACAGGAAGCCTTTTCCTCTGTTGAAACTTGGTTATCCGATGCCCAATTAATACTCAAACCAAACAAAACTAAACTACTCACCTTCCAACCCACCAAACATACTCAAAACAACTCTCACTTTAACATCACAGCAAAAGACAACACCACTATATACCCAACTGAACACACCAAATTGCTAGGAGTGGAAATAGACAATAAACTAAAATTTGACATTCACATATCCATGACCATAAACAAAGTCCACAAAAAACTAGGAGTGTTATACAGAAATAAGCAACTTCTCACCAAAGCAGCAAAGATTTCAATAGCAAATTCCCACCTTATCTCCACCCTACTTTATGCCTCTCCAATATATACCAACCTAAGGCAATACGATCTAAACAAGCTAGAGACTTGCTACAACAAAATCACCAAATTCACCACAGGGGCATCCTAACATAGTCACCACTGTCTCTCACTTGCTGAACTGGGCTGGCTTGAACTCCCTCACCTCCTTCAGTGGTATCAACTCTCACTCGCTCACAAACTAGTAAGCCATCCACTAAATGTCCCATCCCTCCAGAATCTACTCCAACCCTATCGCACCACCAGACCACTAAGATCCAGCAACAAAAATCACTTGCAGATCACTAAAGCCAATAACTCTGCTGGTGAAGCACTATTCTCTTGCACCATAGCCAAATTATGGAACTCCCTCCCACCCACAATTACCTCCATACCATCATGCACCCACTTCAAAACTTTACTAAAAGCACACCTAAAAACATGCTGGCTATGCCCTTGCAACTCCCACTCTAATATCACCCACCCCATCCAACCACTACCTTTCTTTCCACTCCACTAACTACCTTGATTATAGCAAGCTCAGATGCTCATAAGCCTAGTACTTATTATACAGCAGGAACTTCTTATTGTAACATTTGTTAATGTCTGTTATGTACTTCACAGATAAAGATTCTAGTTGTCTACTGATGTAGTATGTTCTTCATCTGTAAATATGTTGTAAGTAATTGCTATGTTAAATTGTTAATCGCTATGTAATCCAATGTAACTACTGTCTGTTTATTTTAACTGTGGAGCTTTTCTCCCTGGGCCTCCGCTGAAAATGGACCTATGTCCAGTCAGACACTCCCGGTCAACAAATGTAAATAAATAAATAAATAAATTATTTATTAACCAGCGCAGCGGGTCAGCTTTTCTAACTCAGCTGCCTGACTACGGTACATTTACTGACTAAAAATTCTGTTGCATGTACTAACCCCACAACGAAAACTACACATAAAAATACCCAGAAGGTAGCTTTCAGCCGTTCCTGCTAATGGAATATATGTGCATTATTTTCTACGCATATGTACTGCTTCATAAAGTACTTTGCAAGCTGTCAGATACAGTAATCACTTCTTGGATGGTGGTAGGTAGACATGTCTGTACAAATGCATCCATTGGGAGGTGATTAACTGTTCCCTTAGTTTATGAGACTAATAACCAAATATTTACTTTGTGAGGTTGCTCTTCCCTTTCCCCTGTCATCAGTATGAAAGCTGTTAAGAGTTCAGAGAAATAAAAATAGATTCCAAACCTCTCAACTGACCAGATTTTCGCAGAATATCCAGATTTTTGCCACATATTATTTGTCTTTTCTTCATAAAATCTATGACTTTCTGGCAAATAATTGAGAATTGAAGTCACAAAATAATGACACACTTTTGAGTGTCTGACTTCATACCTGTCAGAAAATACATGCTAATTTAAAACTTGTTATTGTAGCAAATTCTAATTACATGACACGTAATTACAGTGTGCATTCCATGTCAATCATGGCAAATTACCGTTCTTAATCGCCGCCGTCTGGATTGTCAATCACAGTGGCTACGTCCATTCCTGCATGAACTAACTGGTGGGTTAATACACTTCAATATCGTCGTACTTGCTTTAATGTAATTTGGTAATCTGTTCCATGCATCAGCTACTGTGTTACAGAACCAATAAGTACACTTCTCATTCCTCTAGACTCCTCTACATGGGTTGTCTGATGATTCTCTAGTACTTTTTGATAACTCCAAACATTCCCAGAGGTAGTTGTTTCTAAATGTCTTATGGAGCTGAATAAGATCTCCTCTTAGATATCTGTAAGAGACACTGTACAAGTTCAGATGTTTTAGTCTTTCATAATAACTTAAATTTTCACATCCATGGATGCCCTTGGTATATTTTTATTGTACTCTTTCCAGTTTACTTATGCTTGTTTTCTTATATGGTTTCCGTATTGTTATTCCATACTCAAGTTTGGGTCTAATGTAACTAACAAACAATGATTTAATTATTTTTGATTTCCTAGACTTTATAAATCTTTTTTATACAACCTATAGTTCTATAACTATCATTAACTAATTGGTTGACATGATTAGACAAACTCATAGCTGAATCTACCCATCTACCAAGGACCTTAAATGAGTCTACAGTTTCAATTACTGTGTGCTGTATTAAATATTCACCTTTCAATTTATGTCTCCAAAATCTCATATGCTTAGTTTTTGATGTATTTATCAGCATATTATTCTCCTGTGCCTAAATGGTTAACTTAGCCAAGTTATTTTGCAGACATGCCTTATCCATAACACATGTAATTATTTTACCCAGTTTCAGGTCATCTGCATATAGACTGTACAACACCTCAGATGTAAAAGTTAGGTCTGAAAGATACAATCTAAACAAGTAAGGGCCCAGGACAGAGCCCTGTGGGACACCCTGACTGTAACCAAGGATTTCACCTGTCCAGCTGCTGTATGATACTTGCCATGTCCTATTTGTAAGTCATGCAGCTATCCATCTTATCAAGAGTACATCAATACCTAGTTGTACTAACTTATTGATCAGTGTTATGTGTATGACCCTGTGATATCACAGCACAATGTTTCATTCATAGCTGTTATTATATTGTTATAGAACATCATGTTACAGGTGGTAATAGATCTGCTGTCAATATATGTATGCTGATATATGGTTTCAAGTCCTAACCTATCCACTTCTGACAATAACTTATCCAATACGTAAAGTAAGTCCGTACATTTAATTGTGGTAATTATTTATTAACTTACCTCTCAACCTCTTACAGCAAGAAATCTGGACAAAGCCATAAATAATGGGAGGACAAAGGCCTAAAAATCTTCTTCTACTTCTTCTTTCGGCTGCTCCCATCAGGGGTCGCCACAGCAGATCAACTGTTTCCATTTCTTCCTGTCCTCTGCATCTTGCTCTGTCACACCAACCACCTGCATGTCCTCTCTCACCATATCCATAAACCTTATCTTAGGCCTTCCTCTTTTCCTGTTACCTGGCAGCTTCATCCTTAGCATATTTTTCCCAATATACTCTGCATCCCTCCTCAGCACATGTCCAAACCAATGTAATCTTGCCTCTCTGGCTTTGTCTCCAAACCTTCCAACCTGGGCTGACCCTCTAATATACTTATTCCTAATCCTGTCCATCCTCGTCACACCCAGTGCAAATCTTAACATCCTCAACTCTGCCACATCAAGTTCTGACTCCTGCCTTTTTGTCAATGCCACTGTCTCCAACCCATATAACATAGCTGGTCTCACTACCCTCTTGTAGACCTTCCCTTTCACTCTTACTGGTACTTGTCTGTCACAAATCACTCATAACACTCTTCTCCACCCACTCCATCCTGCCTGTACTCACTTCTTCACCTCTCTTCCACACTCACCATTACTCTGAACTGTTGATCCCAAGTATTTAAACTCCTCCACCTTCGCCACTTCTACTACCTGCATCCTCACCATTCCTCTATCCTCCCTCTCATTCACACACATATATTCTGTCTTAGTCCTGCTGACCTTCATTCCTCTTCTCTCTAGAGCATATCTCCACCTCTCCAGGGTCTCCTCCACCTGTTCCCTACTCTCACTACAGATCACAGTGTCATCTGCAAACATCATAGTCCACAGGGACTCCTGTCTGATCTCGTCTGTCAACCTGTCCATCACCATTACAAATAAGAAAGGGTTCAGAGCTGAACCTTGATGTAATCCCACCTCCAAACATGGAAAGTTGATAGGCTTTGCATTAGGATGAATTTTCTGAAGGGTATGAAGTCTGAAACTTAAATGTCTGTAATTATTTTCTGATTTCAATCCTCACTGATTTGCTAGAAAACCAAAATTTTATGAGGAACAGACAAAAGTATAAAGCAAAAATCTGGACATTTGTGAGGAATGAATAAGTGCGATTCACCACCTTATCTCCAAAAATCACTAGTTATGGGAGGGATTAATAGGGACAGAGGTAAAATTTCTGTCAAAATCAGGGACATCTCAGAAAATCAGGGACAGTTGACAGGTATACTATCTGTGATGGAGCATAGCTCTCAGTGAATCAGGGACAAATCTAGAAATAATCAGGGATGCTTTTAAAATATTAGTACTAATAACATGAGATATTGGCCAGAATAAGAGAATGTGAATTAATATACATTTTCTGAAGTAAACTAAGTCTATAACTTTAATTATCATCATTATTTAAGTGTAATTCACCACCTTTTCTCCAAAAGTCACCAGTCTGAGTCAAAATCAAGGATGTCCTTGAAAATCAGGAGCAGTTGAGAGGTATGTGGTGGGGACTGGGGTACAAACAGGACTCTCACTTTACAGCTGCTGAACAAATGGACTACATTTTGATAGATGGATACCTTCTTCCAACTTAGTAGCGTCAAACGCATACAATGTCACAGTTAAAATTAACAGCCATGATCATACTTCTGTCTGTCCATAATTATCATAGAATCATAGGAAGTTACTAGGCTATTGGCCTTGAGGCCCTTACAAGCCTAGCCAAGAATTTAGCCCATGTTCCGACAAGTCAGCACTCGATGCCCCTGTCCAGCAGGGACATAGGACACAGGTGGAATCCCAGGGGGTGTAGTTTCTGTTCCCCATCCAGTTATCCAGGATGCATTTAAAAAAAAGTTAATTAGGTACTCTGCTTGACGTGGAGATGGAGTCTATGCCACAGAAGGGGGAATCTCTGGGACACAAATCTGTCCCGCCAACAAGTCCTATTGATGTCACAGATCAGGTTGAGGTCGCACATGTGGGTTACTCGAGTGGAGCTAGACTTGCGAATATGTAGCAGTCCCATCAAGGTGGGGTCTGAGATTGCTTTGTATGCCAGACAGAGGTCACATCTGAGGAGTCTGTATGAGACTGAGTAGAGAGACAGGGCTTTTAGCCTATCTGTATAGGGTAGATGTTTGAGGCCCTGGATTGTCCTGGTGAGGAACCTCTGTGGTCTCTTCAGCTGCTAACGTGTGGTTTGTGAGGTACATGGAAAAAGAGGCATTATACTCAATAATGTGTCTTATAAGGGAAGAATATAGGGATGTTATGACCTCCTTGTCCATGGATGAGATACCCTTTCTAATGAGGTGTGCCATGTAAAAAGCTTTCCATACAATGGAGGAAATATGGTGGTCAAAAGTCAGTTTGCTATCAACCTGGTTGCCCAAGTCCCTCATACTGATTGCATACTTAGAACCTTGTTATAAATGTGATAATTTCCGGGTATGTCATTCCCATCAAAGGGGATGATAATGCATTTTTTGGCATTCAGTTTGAGGCCATGTTTCTGGCACCTGTCATTTGTTTGGGTGAGACTTTCTTGGAGGATGTCCACATCACTAGGGGAATTTATGACAGAGCCCAGCTTGAAGTCATCTGCAGACTTGGTCAACCAAAGCCCACTGATTTTTGGCCTGCACCTCAGGAAAGTATAACCCAAACAACAGAGGCCCCAAGACCGATCCCTGTGGTACACCTCTGATTATGGGTCTACTGCTTGAGGTGGCTTCCCCTATTTTGACTAGGTGGGTTCTATCAGTGAGCCAGTTTGCTACCCCATCCAGTAACATACAGATTTTGCAGAACTCCCCTGATTTTGTCTCATATTTTTACCTTGTTCCTTGATTTTTTTTTTTTTTTTTTTGCTAAATCACTCAGTATTACTGTCAGTAATGCCAGACAATAGATTTTCATTCTTATTCTTCCTAAAATGCATGTCAGTGGAAAAGCTGTTCTATTAGATTTCTAAGTTAATTATACCAGTATTTAAAAATTGTTCCTGATTTTGGGCCTTTATCTCCATTATTTTGGCTTTGTCCAGAATGCCTGAGCAAATAAGTTAAATGGTACCATGATGGGTCAGCTTCAATGATCATTAGGTTCAGGACTGGCCTTAGGCCAATTTGACCAATTTTGCTCATAGGGCCCCGCTCCTTCAAGGGGTCCCATACTCGGCTATAACAGGGTCATTATGCCTCATATGTCCCGGAGATTTGATTAACAGGCTGTATAACAAAGTGCAAGGCATGTTCTTACTATAGTCATGCCCCTATAGTATTTGCAAGCCTAGGATTAATAACTGCAGCTTCACCTATCTTGTATGGATTAGTGGTAGCTCCATGCACCCCCAAAGTAGTTAGTTGCTGCTGCTGAGTGGTCAACAGGGTTTTCTATGTAAAACTGATCAGAGTAACCATCTGGTTTTGTGTACCACTGCAGTTATCAGTATCAGAAGATAAGACCATACGTATTTTGAAAATGGATAAGGTACTGTTTTCTTTTGCTTCTTTGATATGATGTTTATGAATGGTTAATGAATAAAGTTACAAGAAATAACTGTGGAATAGTCAGTCAAAGACAACATGAAACAAACAATAGTGCGAATAAAAAAATACAGAATTGTGATGTGAGGTAGCATCCAATAACTATGACTTGTGACAGAATATTACCAGCTCAGCAGTATGGCAGATAAATGCTTGTTGCAGTCACAGACAGGAGCAAAATAATCCCTGAGGAGGAAAATACAGGGTGCATGTGCTTTGTGGTGGAAGGCAGAGGTGAATAGAAACATGATTCACTGTACTGAAAGCGTTAAAACTGTAACACAGTAGACAGCAACCAAAGAAACAATAAACAATCAGTATCACTGCAACAGTGATAATGTAAGAGTAAGCATGCAGAGGTGTAAGTCAGGATAGTATGAAGCATGAATGAACACAAGTATATGTGATACAAACATTCAGTCAGTAGAATAAGTGGTAAAATAGATAAGATGATCTGTACCCTGCCATAACATGATATCATATAATGTTTCAATGGAGATGATACTATACTAAACATCAAAGTGTTTGCATTCTGTGTACTTGTTAGCCATGGGATGTGAAATAGAGTAAGGCATTAGTCAAATGAGGGAAGACAGGAAAGGAGAAAGACAGAAAAGACATAAAAAATAAAATAACATACAATAAAATAAAAAAGGGAGGGGAGCAAGGGGGAAGTGTGCAACCATCTACTACCCAGGGTCAAGAAATCCAGGTAGTACTGCAGAGTATGGGAACATGTTTACTAGTAAGCCAGAGCACACTCATCTGGTGACATACCATGCAGGCAGAGGACTTCAATGGCCCATCAAACAACCCCCTCAGTGTGCCTGAGTGAGTTAAGTAGACTCACCAGCCACCAGTGATATCTGTGAAGATGTGGGGCAGGGGATGACTAGCCACCTGGGATACCTCTGAAGATGTGCATCGGGGCTTATTAGCCACCAGGGATAATTTTGAAGCCATTGGTCAGGGAAAACAACAGCTACTAAGGATTACACTTTTATCTCATTCCTTAATGGCACACACAAACAACATGGGTCAGAGGAACGTTAGGCACCAGAGATACTCTATATAACATGCCTTAAAGGCACTTAATTAAAAAAAAAAGAAACAGCATGGTGGTGTTTGGAAGTACTGTTCCTTAATTTGGGATTTCTATGGAAAGTTTTCTTGTAATGTTCCTCTCCTTCTCATATGCAGTGCTTCTTCACTCCATCTCAGCATGATAGCAGCAGCAGCTCAAGTCAAACATGAAATGGCTTATGAGCAACTGGTAGAAGGATTCAAATAGTTGCCATATGAAAGTCTAAGTGACTTTAGTTGAATGAGTTACTGGGCATCTTTCTGTCACCCAGGGACCCATCCCAGGAGCAAGTTCCTAGTGTAATATTTGATAAACAGGCTTATCTTGAAATTCTTTCTTTCCATTGTTAAAAGTTTGGACTTACAGCTTTGTATTTATTATGTTTTCTATCTGACAGTATCAGAAAGAGATTTTCAACAAGGGAAAGGACACTGGTATATGTTGCATGAAGTAAGTGGCTAAACTATTTGGCATTTTCCAAAAATAATAAGATAGGACATTGGTAGTCATTTGCAAATTATATATAGAATGCCATGAAGAAAGGCATCCAATTATATGGACCAATAAAACTACACAATGTGTGACTTATTCTCCTCAACAGTATAGAAGTAAGTATAGATTTTTTTTGAGTGTATGAAAGCAGGTTATTTAACTGCTAGTTGAGTTGACAGCTTAGCTTTGTTTGGGCATCACAATTACTTGATCTTTCAAAGAAGGCAAACCTAAAATGCCTTGCTATAAAAGCTAAGATAGATGTAAAGCAATATACAGGAATTAATTATTTTTTTATTTATTCACTTTTTTTATTGGTAAGCACTACTGCCAGCAGCCTACATATAACAAATTTCCTCCTTACTAAAAGAGACTAAATTGTCAGACTGAGCTCCAATGGGCATTTGAGATGTTTCAGTAAACCTTGCCAGTCTATTTGCAAAATAATACAGAACTAAGAGTGATACATCAGAGGAACTACATCCAGAAGAACTTTTTTTTTTAAATAAAAGGTATTTAAGAATGCACTGATACCCACCAACCTTTTTTAAATTGTTGTCTGTTCCCGTTCAAATGGTTGAAATTACATGAGATTATTCTGGGATAGGTGTGGCGAAAATTTCACTCCCTTATCCCCTCCTAACTTACAACAAACCCTCCCCCAAAGTCCTCCTACCACCTTACATATCCGAGGAAGAGGTCCTCACAGCCCTGTCCAAGGCAAAGAACATGGCTTCTATGGGACCAGCTGATGTCCCAGGCTGTCTTCTAAACAGGCTAAAACATGAACTAGCATCACCACTATGTACCCTTTTCAATCATAGCCTAACCACAGGCTTTGTTCCTGTGGAATGGAGAACAGCTATAGTTATTCCCCTCCACAAAGGTGGCCTAGCAATAGACCTGGGGAATTACAGACCCATAAGCCTGACCACCCTCATCTTTAATGCCATGGACTGTATAATTATGGACCTCATAAAGACATAGGTGACCTCCAAACCCTGTATCCTACCCATTGGCTTCATGAAGGGCAGATCCTGCCTGTTAAATCTGGTGGATTTCTTTGAAAGTGTGACCAAGGCCATTGATGAGGGCAAATCTGTGCACACAGCATACCTCGACTTGGCAAAGGCATTCAACACAATCTCACATTCAGGCATTGCCAATAAACTTAGCAAACTGAATGTAAACCCGCTTGTTGTAAGATGGGTTGCCAACTGGCTTACAAACCAGATGCACAATATCAAAGTGGGTGACTCCATATCAACCAGCAGACCTGTTGCCAGTGGGGTGCCACAGAGGTCAGTGCTGGGCCCCCTACTGTTTGGTATATATGTCTCAGAAGTTCAAGTCAAAACTAAAGGGTTGTGGCAGACCAAGTTGGAGATGACTGCAAACTAGGTGCAATCATTGAATCCCCAAATGATGTCAGTATACTCCAGGATGGTCTCACACAGACCGATGACTGGGGTATTAGTCATTGTCTCAAACTGAATGCAAAGAAGTGCAGCATCATTCCCTTCGGCACAAACAATGTCCCTTCACACTATCAAATCAATAACAATACCCTAAGTACCCATGAAGTGGTAAAGGACCTGGAATTACAGGTTGACCACGACCTTAACTTTGACAACCACATGTCTAGCATTGTAACAAAAGCTTTCCACGTAGCTCACTTGATTAGTAAAGGCATCACCTCAAGAGCAAAAGAAGTTATATCCCCACTATACTCGGCACTTATCTGGCCCATAATTGAGTATAACACCCCATTCGTATATACCATACTAAGCATCTACAGCAATTAGAGAGACCTCAGAGGTTTCTAACAAAGAAGATCAAGGTCCTCCAGCACGTGCCTGACATGGACTAACTAACATTTCTGTCACTATACTCCATATCGTATAGACTTCTTAGGGGAGACTTATGCCTGGCCTGCAGAGCAACCCAAGACCCAAACCTAATGAACTTACTGCATATCCATAAATCAAATGGGTCTAGGGCTACCTATTCCAGGGACTTAAATATGGCCTGTGACTTAAATAGGAAATGCCAGAGGGACAGATTTATCTCACAGTGACTTCCACATCTTTGGAACAGGCTTCCAGTTCATGTGAAACAGAGCACCTCTATGACACTGTTCAAGAGGAACCTGGATGAGTGGATGGGGCACCATAAATTCTTACTGGGGATAGTGCCCACAACCCTCCCAGACATGGGCAGTCATCACTAAATGCAATCTTTGGTATTGACTAGTACCTCTAGAGTATTACATTGGGTTGAAACAGCTAGGTTTAAAATTACCTCCGGTTCAATAGCCTAGCAATCTCCTGTGATTCTATGGGTGGCAATCCTACTGGCAAATCATGAAAAAGAGCTTTTACCTTACTATATCAACTTGACCTCATATAGTCTGAATTTATTTCTGTTTTGCAGTACTTTCTTTTTGTGGCATCTGATTTATATTGACGGCTACTTCTGGTTCATTATAGTGTACATTTGTAGGTCTGGCATTTCATCATTTATAACTCTTCAAGTACCAAATTGTCACACTGAAAATATTAAGTCCCCTTTCTTTGCATATTGTAAATATACTAAGTCCAAAACGGATCAGTGCTGTGGATAAGGAAGTATTCAATTGCCTTATTGATTTGTGGCTTTGGAGTTAGTATGCCCCCTTGCTGAATTTATTTTTTTTGTGTTACAAAAAGTTGACAGTTTTCTAATGTTCATAGGTTCATAGGTTCATATTAGGCTATCTGCCCTAGGGCATTTATAAGCCTAGCCAGAATGTGTTTGGCTTTCGCCACCCATTTTAAATTTATTTTGCTATGTCCTTTTTCGAGGTTAGTATACTGTACCTCTGTCTAACAGTGACACAGAAGTGATACCCCGGGGGTAAACCTACGATCTCCCATCCACTCATCGAGATTCCTCTTAAAGAGAGTCAATGAGGAACTCTGCCTAACCTGGACTGGGATTTTATTCCAGAGTGAAGGGAGCCTCTGGGTTATGAATCTGACCCTCCAGCATGTCCTATTTATTTCAGTGCTGAGGTTCAAGTCTCTTGAGCGCGTAGCTCGATGGGATTTGGATTTTCTGAGGTGCAGCATGCCCATTAATTCTGGGTTGGACATGGCTTTATACGTCAGGCACAGATCACCTCTGAACAGGCGGTATGCCACTGAGTAGAGCTGGAGTTTCTTTAACCGGGCAGCATATGGCATCTGTTTGAGCCCTTTGATCCTCTTGGTGAGGTACTTTTGGGGTCTTTCCAGTTGCTGCAGGTGTCTGGTAAGGTACATCCCAAAAGGGGCGTTGTACTCAATTATGGGCCTGATGAGGGATGAGTAAAGAGGCACAATGACTTCCCCTGATCTAGATGTGAATCCCTTCATGATTAGGTGGGCTATATAAAATGTTTTTCTAACCACTTTGGCCACATGGTTGTCAAATGAGAGATTGCTATCAACTTGGGTCCCCAGGTCCCTAATTACTTCTTCTGTACTTAATGGATTACCACCTATGTGGTAATTTGTGGGCACTTTGTTTTTGCCAAAGGGGATGACTATACACTTTTTGGCATTTAGCTTGAGGCCATGGCTCTGGCACCAGTTGACTGTTTCTATGAGGCCCTTTTGGAGGATGCTTGTGTCTTGTAGTTGTTTTTTTTTTTTTCAAGTAATGTACAGTTTATAGTTGTTAGTGTCAATGAATCACCATGAATCCTGTAGATTTCTGTCTTATTCTGGTATGTATATGCTTAAACTCTGTCCACCAGTAAGGATTCTTCACTCATGCTCAGATTCATATATCACTGTCTCTAGCCACAGGAGAAGTATTGAAATAGGTAGCATTGTATAATCCATACAGGGAACTAAGGTGTATATTTTTTAGTAGCCTGCATATGTTGTATATACAGCCTATCCTCCTATGCCTTCACATCTGAAACCCTTCTTTTCAAGTAAGGAATGATATACCTGCATCCTTATGTAATTACTGTCATATTACTATGTAACTATACTCCTAATTTTCAAACCTGATGTACTTTGGTTTCTCATTCTACACTTCAGATAAGCATGTTGTTATATATTTTTTGTCATGTCAGAACGTTAACGTACCTCCTCACCCCAACACATTCACTTAGCATGAAGGAGCTACAGACTGAGATCATAGCTTTGCAATGTAACTTAAGCCTGCAGTTCTCCATCTATAGTCAGAAAACAGCTAGTAGCAAGTTGGTAGGTGATACAGCTGATAAAGGAGGATGACAGCAGAGAAAGGGTTGCCTTATGAAAAAAAACACATCACATCATTAATCAACTAAAAACAATTAAACATGATCTAATAATTAACACGTAATACAGAAAAATTAAGTGTTAATTATTAGTTCATGTTTAATTGTTTTATTTAGTTGATTAATGATGTGATATTTGCTGTTTACGTGTAGCTTGTGCTGCTGTGATGTTAACTCTGTGAAAGGCTTGTTAGCTGAGGCGCTGGAGTATTAAATATATTTTTTGGATTTTATGCTTCTGCAGTTGGTGTTTTTCGCGTTTTCTGTGTTTTTTTATTTTTATTTTTTATCTGTTGTTTAGTGAAAGGGTTGGCTTATGGCCCGCTTGGGACACCCACTTTAGTACAGGAAACTACTGACATGGAACATCTTCCTTGAGGGGTTAAAAGCCCTGGGCTTATGAAGTACTAGGATGTTTGTATGCTTCCTCTACCAGATAAGAAAATATGTTTCCCAAGAAAAAAACGTGTAAACCACTTACACTAAAATGATTAAAACCATACACAGCCGGGCTTGGGGCATTATAAAGTGAAGTTCTAAGGAAATTGTAGTTATTTTTGGAAGTGTCAGATACCCTTGTTATGGGATGGCATTACAGCTGTCCGGCAAATGTTGGAGATGTGTAGCAGTAGGAGCAAATTTTCAGCATGCAGAACAAGTAGGGGACAGTTTGCTCTGCTGTACTGTAGTGTCTGTGTGGGATGGGGGGGGGGTGGGTATAGTAGGTCATTGCAGTGTTTCATAGAAGAGGCAGGTCGTAGCTTTGGCCATGACTCATAGCCTTGAATAAAGCTAACAAGAAAATTGTTATTAATTAATTAATCAATCAGTAAGAGAACTGGTGTTTCTCAAACTCCTTTCAGCCAATGGTTGATTCACAGGGGAAATTAAGTGCAGTATAAATGGCTTTTTATTTATTATCGTTGTTATTTTTATTATTATTATTATTGCTATTGTTATTATTTTGAGTAGCCAATGACTAGTATGTTTTGAGGAAAACTGCACAGATAACTGGAGAGTTTTGTACATTCTGCATGACCACTGACCCAAGTCAGAACTGCACTTCGGATTGTGTGTCAGCAAAGTAAACCCTTAACAACTGGATTACATCGTTTATATAATCTCATTTTATATACATGCAGTTTATTGATCTTTCAGTCTTGCAGTCCCACAAAAGATGCTATAATTTTTGTGTGGATGGGTAATTTTTGGTTTGAATCATGAGAAAACCTTACAAATCCAATTGCTCACATCAGTTAAATGTAACAACACAGGAAGTTACTGGGGAGAGCAACTATAAAATCTGTCCCACTGTAAGAAAGCGAAACAAGTTCAGTTTTCTTACCATTGTCACTAGTACACTGTCAACACTTGAGACGAATCTTACAAGAATCTTATAAAATATAAACAGGATTGTGCCAACAAATTTAATATGTTATATTTTAAGGAGTCAACTGCAGATTATACATTTATCGATGCTCCGCCCCTAATGAATATTGTTATCAAAGGAGGTATTTGTGACATGAATATGCATTAAATATACAAATTAAAACTACTTTTTTAACAAATAGGATAAAAAGGTGAGATACAATGACCCAGGAAGCAGTTTTAGTTTGTAGTCTGAGAAACCACACGTGCAGTGTATAGAAGAGTGAACTGCTTTCTTCTTGTCATTTTTTTAATCAGTATTTTTCTTATATTCTGCATACTTTTAGGAGGCTGGCATAGTAAACAAACACACTAAATTTGGAGGTGAGTGACAAATTATATACACAAATATGTGTATGTATTGTTCGCCCCTGATTTTAAACTTAGGAAACAATGTTTTCAGACTGGTGCTGCTTAATCAAGCGTATTCCTTGTTAGCTGTAATGCTGAATCATTACAATGCAGCTTTTGTATGCCTGTGGAGTATGGATAGTAACACTGTGTCTGTCTGTGTTAAATGAAGAAGTAGCATTAGTAGGGCTTTCTATACTGGCAGTTATACTGTTTGACTTATTTCTGATTTAATGTAGATTTTATGTATGAAGTCACATCCATATGGCATATATTTTAACTCCGCTTAATACCGGTATTTATACGTTTATGTGCATTTTGGTCTCTCTTGTCTAATCCTGGCTGTGTTCCTTTATGAACCATTTGCAGTGGGGAAAAGTATTGTCTGTCTTCTACATGAGTATCTCTTATGCTAGTGACACCAGGGATTATCCATTTACACAAATGAAATAGTGGAGATTCTACCTAGTGAAGCTCCTTGAGTTTCATATATTTTAAAAAAGCCAATGATGGCTGTTGTCAGTTGTAGAGGACAGCAAATTCCAGGATAAAATTCTCTGTTTATCCTTGGCAAAAGATATGGGTAAGTATAGCATTCTAGCTCAGAGCACATATAACTATGAACTCCTTAAGACTTCACTCTGGGATTGATTTTATCAGTCTCCATTTGCCTATTATGTAACTAAGCAAGTTATTTAGCAAATTATGGTCTTGGGTCACCCCTGAAAAAAAGGCATTCTGTCTGATCATTTTACCTGGTTAACACAAGTAAAATAAATAAAAAGTACTCTGTCAGTTTGTACAGTCACATGTGAAGTCATCCTAGATTTGTGTTTGATAAATTAAATTGCTGTCTTCTGATTCTAAGGCTAGAAGCTGTGGTGTGCTAAGTGATGGTGGTGATATGAACAAAGAGCTAACCAAATGGAAAAAGAAGAAAATAATGTTAGTTGTGGGGAACTGTCACTACCAGCAGCTGATATGTACAGGGCATGCCTGGGATAGCTGCTAGAGGACAGTGTTCAGGATGTTCATAGTTAGTACCCCATATGTAACATCACTGACTTGCTTGTACAAAACACTAGACACAATTTGGTAATGGTCAGTGACCATTAAGGAGATGGTGACAGGCCAGTCTGTCTGGTCAAAAGCATGGAAGCTAAAGTGCTGAGAAGTGAATTGCAGCACACTTCCATGTAGTTTAATACCACTGAGGAGGAGGCAAATCCTCTTACGAGGAGTGTGAACATTACCTCTGCTCACTGCAGCGAAGCAGTAAAGAGAGAGAAGTATGCTGGAAGGCAGTGTGAGTATAACCTACCTGTTGAATGGTAAGTTAAAGTCCTTTCTTTTTTTATATTTTACTGGCCACAACTGAAGTGTCTTGTTTGATTTTTGCATCTGTACCTGAGAATATCAGATTTTTAGATGGAGAGCTTGACTAGCAAGTTATGCGAGGAAAAGAGGAATTAGCCGTGTCTGTTGTCTATAACAAAATATTGTGGAGGACCTATCATGACAGTGCAACTTTGCACACAGCTCTAGTGAAATCAGTATCGTGACCATGCATCTGGTTTAACTGCATGTCGTCTTCTTGCTTATGCAGTTTTAATGTAGTACTGTCAGTCAAAACACGTTTCAATAAAACTACTCCTTTGTTGATTTTTGCTCTCATTTTTGCTGTTGTAATTGTTAATCAGTATGTGGTTTATGTTATTGTGGCAACACAACCTGATATATTAGATCTGTGGTTCCATTTGGGCCTGGTTTTACATCATAAATCTGACTTTATTACTCACATACTTGCTGTGTAACACAGTTTTTGTGTATTTCAGTGTCTCAGTACTGCATTTATTTCTTAGAGAGTTGCTTGCTTTGTATTTTGATCTTACAGTTGCATGTTTTTGTTTTGAATGGCTTATATTTGAGCAATATTTTGTTTTATTTATTTATTTAAGTTTGATGACCGGGGAAGTCCACTGGCCCTAGAAGAGCCTGTTTTCAGTGGAGGCCCAGGGAGAAAAGCTCCAAGAGTTGCAAGTTACATTTACTTTTACAAAGGACATCGTCTATACAATTCATTACACAAAATTCAAATAATGTCCATGTTAGTAATAACTTTCAAATAAGTTCCATGTTATTTACAAATAGGGTTGCCACATTGTAAAGAAAAAAAAAAAAAGAAGACAATAATTCAATACAGACTTTTCAATATTTAACATAAGAGAAGCTTAAAAGTTATAATTCAACTGTTGGTGTAAAATTTTCACATATACTTAGCTGCTAGCTATTGGCAGGTTAGAAGAAAGAAATATGCAAGGAGAGGGAAAAAGTATAATTGACATTGGAGAGTACAGTATCCGAGAAAATATAAAAACAAGTAGAGAGAGAGTTAGTTTTGGGGGGATAGATTAGGAGGGATGAAATAATTAATATTAGAGGTAGATTGGAGAGTATAGTGTCATAAAATTTTGAATGAGGTTAGTTGTAGGGGGTTGATTATGGAGGGATGAAATAATGTTAGAGGTAGGTGGATGAGTCAGTGAGAGGTAGAGTGGGGAGATAAAAAAAAAAGGGGGTGTATTAAGTAGGAGCATGACAAGGGTGGCTCAGTGGGTAAGATCTCTGCTTCACACCTCCAGAGCCTGGTGTTCACTCCTAACTTTGTCACTGTGTGGAGTCTGTATGTTCTCCCCATCTCTGTGTGATCTTCCTTCTACCTCACACATCATGCCAGTTAATTGACTACTGTAATTTCTGTGTCTGATATATAATGTATACACAGACTTGACCTTGTGGCCCAAGCTATTGCTCAAAAAGATCCATGAAGAACAGTTCACTTCTTGGCTAATGAATTAATATGTTAAAATACTATACACAATCGTAGCCAAAAGGACGAGAAGTGATTAAAAAAATGCTACCTGCAGAAGGTAATATTTGCTATTGGGGTGCATGAGTTCTTTTAGCACCTGAAAAAGTGATGAGTTTCTGAGAGCAGTTTTCCAAGTAAGGCAGAAAGATGAATAGTCATAATGTTAGAAAGGAAGTGGGTGTATGTAAAAGAATCACAAAGAGAGTGTACCTCACAGGACAGGTGAAGGATATGGTAAAATGTGTTACAGTTTTGAGGTGATGGACTGCCGTGAATGTGTACACAGCTTTCAGATTTTGCTGTGGGAATTGGAAGGATGCTATTCTTCTGGTTTGTTAGTTAATGTTATTTTATTATGTGGGATAAGGTACAGCGAGAGAATAGTTAATGAAGGATTAGAGCAGCGGTGGGGGTTCTGTGAGGTGAATGAGGTTTAGCTGCATGACTGAATACTTGTATTAGATAATGTGGCCTATAAACCCATAGAAGACATAAAAATAGGCATTCAGCTATAACATCAAGACCAACTGGCCCCTGTATCCTACCAGTGTCCCTGTGCATTTGATAATTTGCATCTTCTAATTAGGTCATGCATAATTCTTAGTTCCTGAAAAAAATGCAGTGTCACATAAGTATGTCTTTGAATTCTCTCACCTATTTTTTAACCCACAGTCTCCTTGAAAGTTTTTCGTTTTTTTTTTTTTTTTTTGAAGTATCTTCCATGCCACATGTGGAAAAATAGTCTTGGCATTTTTCTCATTTCAAATACTGCATTAATTTCTACAGATCTTGGGTTAAATGCACAAGTGTGTTATTATATGACTTAGGTCCTTGCTCTCTGCATATTTTCCACAGAGCAATTCTAATTCATGAATTCGTGAACACCTCCCAAAATATTCATTAGATGATAAAATTATTGTATTAATAAGCACATATATTTTTGCTTCCTTTTTGCTCCGTGCAGCTGACTGTTAGCTGTCATCCGTTCCTCTTTTTGGTCATTGCATCTACTGGAACCACTTTAGACTCCCCCAGGCTAAACCCGATTCACATCCTGGATGAAAAATAAAATCAAGGGCTTTGGTGCAGTGTAATTCTTTCACCATTTCCCCAGCCCATGCGTGTGCTTGGTAACACGCCAAGGGTGGAATATACAGTGGACAAACTCACTGAACTGTCCACCACATTTGCAAGGGACTGATGTTAGTAATTACCCTGCCGCCCTCGCTATTGTTTCCCTGGATTACTCCAGGAGTATCTGCCATGACTACACTTATGCATAAGCCTCCCCCACCCCACCGAAGATGGGCACATCCATCCTTCCTGTCTGCACCTCAAATGTCAGAGCCACTAATCAAATCTAGGTCATCTGAGCCATATTCAGGGCTTTATCCCTCTACAGCATGGCAGTGGCATGCTAGTAAACATGTTGCAGTGCAGTTCTTTATTTCCAGACTGATTTGAGAAAGTGTAAACTCACTGTTGAGTAATCTCTGGGCAAGTGAAGAATGCACTAGTTTTCTATCATGCCATGAGGCAAACTTAATTCTAAGGTGCCAGACATGTACAAATTACTTGCATTGTTGGCTATGAGATACTCTGAAGACACTATAGGCCAGGGACAGCTTAGATTACTCCAAATGTGACTGTGACCGCTTAGGATACTGCTCAGCTGTGCATCAGTTTGTCATATGGACCAGCAGCGAGAAAACCTTAGTGGCACAATATCTGGTAATGCCTATACCAGACTGTGCACATCCTATAGAAAAGACACTGTAGTGTGCCTTCCTTTTAGGTTATGCCCCATTGCACACTACATATTAGCAAAAGCATTTACACATTGACTGACAATGTACTATGGCGTATGAACAGCAGCAGGCTGACAACCAGTAAAAGAACCTCTGTTATGGCAATGAATCCACGAAACAGTATCATACTATGGATCTGCATTCTGCCTCTCCATATGTTCAAATTCAAAAATGCTGCAACAACCAAAAAAACAAAATACACAAATTCTGAAGTATCCTTTCTGAAATGTGTTTACTCCATGTATTATTAAAGATGTATCATTTGTCCATATCTGTGAATTGCATATTCTTCTGTAGGGCTGGTCTCCTGTTATAGAAATGATACAAAACTGGATTATAAATAGTCTTGTGTTTTGTGTGACAACACTGCATGCATTTAGAGTATTTGTTTATGTTGGGAGTTCCAAATGCTGTCACTGTGTCTTGCTGGACACTAATGACGTTTAGCATCCAGTGCTCTTGGCACTGGTTTCTGGTCCATACATACTTACGCCTGCTCATGCCCAATACTGGTGCAGCTTCTTGGGTACAGCACTGCAGTGCAGTCTGCATAGTCTTGTGCTATAGAGATATTGCTATTGCCATAACAAAAGGCATTGGTAACTGTTCAGTATATTTTGTTCATAGGTTCATACTAGGCTATCTGCCCTAGGGCATTTATAAGCCTAGCCAGAGTGTGTTTGGCTTTCACCACCCATTTTAAATTAATTTTGCTATGCCCTTTTTCGAGGTTAGTATACTGTGCCTCTGTCTAACAGTGACACAGAAGTGATACCCGGGGTAAACCTATGATCTCCCATCCACTCATCAAGATTCCTCTTGAAGAGAGTCAATGAGGGACTCTGCCTAACCTGGACTGGGATTTTATTCCAGAGTGAAGGGAGCCTCTGGGTTATGAATTTGTCCCTCCAGCATGTCCTATTTATTTCAGTGCTTAGGTTCAAGTCGCTGGAGCGCGTAGCTCGATGGGATTTGGATTTTCTGAGGTGCAGCATGTCCATTAATTCTGGGTTGGACATGGCTTTATACGTCAGGCACAGATCGCCTCTGAGCATGCTGTATGCCACTGAGTAGAGCTGGAGTTTCTTTAACCTGGCAGCATATGGCATCTGTTTGAGCCCTTTGATCCTCTTGGTGAGGTACTTTTGGGGTCTTTCCAGTTGCTGCAGGTGTCTGGTAAGGTACATCCCAAAAGGGGCATTGTACTCAATTATGGGCCTGATGAGGGATGAGTAAAGAGGCACGATGACCTCCCCTGATCTAGATGTGAATCCCTTCATGATTAGGTGGGCTATATAAAATGTTTTTCTAACCACTTTGGCCACGTGGTTGTCAAATGAGAGATTGCTATCAACTTGGGTCCCCAGGTCCCTAATTACTTCTTCTGTACGTAATGGATTACCACATATGTGGTAATTTGTGGGCACTTTGTTTTTGCCAAAGGGGATGACTATACCCTTTTTGGCATTTAGCTTGAGGCCATGGCTCTGGCACCAGTTGTCTGTTTCTGTGAGGCCCTTTTGGAGGATGCTTGTGTCGGCTGGAGAGTCGATTTATGGCGCCCAGTTTGCAGTCATCTGCGAACTTAGTCAGCCACAGTCCTTCTGTGTTGGCCTGTACCTCCGAGAAATATATACTGAACAAGAGAGGTCCCAGAACTGAGCCTTGTGGGATGCCACTTGTAACTGGTTTGGAGTCTGACATGGCTCCAGCAATTCTAACCATGTGTGTTCTGTCCTTGAGCCAGTTTGCAACCCATCTAGTGACATAGGGGTTTATATTTAAGCTGGTGAGCTTATCTATAATGCCCGAGTGTGGTATTGTATCGAAGGCTTTTGCGAGGTCCAGGTAGGCTGTGTGGACCACCTTCCCCTCGTCAATGGCCTTGGTGACTTTTTCAAAGAAATCGACCAGGTTTAAGAGGCAGGATTTGCCCTTAACAAAGCCTAATTGGGTAGGATCCAGTGTCTGTAGGTCCCCAATATCTTTATTTATGAGGTCCATGATGATCCTTTCCATAGCTTTGCAGACCAAGCTAGTCAGGCTTATTGGGCGATAGTTTCCAGGATCCATTGAGGCACCACCTTTGTGGAGAGGGACCACTGTTGCTGTACGCCACTCTTTGGGTACATATCCTGTAGTAAGGCTGAGATTGAACAGTAGATTTATGTTTGGGTTTAGCTCTTCTTGGAGTTCATGTAGGACGCAGCCCGGTACACCGTCTGGTCCCATTGATGCTGTGTTTTTTGCTTTGGAGAGGGTGGCTCTTACCTGAGCATCTGAGATGTCAGGGGGGCAGCACTCTGCTGGGATAGATATTTGCCCTTTTGGTGGGGGTGGGGGAGTTTGCTCTGAACCTGTCAGCTAGGATGTTGGCAATGTCTGTGGGTTCGATGTATTTTTTTGTCATTTTGGAGTAATTCTGAGCATATCTGGGAATTCCCACCCAGGTTCCTAACATAACTAAAGAAAGCCTTGTGATTATCCTTAGTGTCCTGTGCAATTTTTCTCTCGAAGCTGGCCTTAGACGATTTTATGAGTGCCAGTAGTTTTTTGATAATACTGATCAGAGATGCCTTCCCTTTTTGGGATTTTGCTCTATCATGTAGTAGCTTCCTCTTTCTATTGTATAGTTTATTTATGGCTGGGGTCCACCAGACAGGACGTCTGCCTTTGGAGGATTGAGTCTTGGTTTTATTTGGGATTGCATGATCCATGCATTCCTGAAGGTGTTCATAGAATGCATTTATAAAGGATTCTGTGGTCTGGGCCATATTTTCCACAGGCTCGGGGGCTTTGAAGGATTCCACCTCGGTTTTGAGGAGTGTGAAATTTGCTTTAGAGAAGTTTTTCACTGTGGTTTTCTGGGCAGGAGGTGGGGTCGGGATGTGAATATCCAGTGGGATTAGTTTATGGTCTGATCTTACCAGTGAGGGATACACTATGTTTTGTATCCCACTGAAGCATTTATCCAAAATGTAATACTAGAAAACCAATCAGATGCAAGTTGAACAGCTGTCCCCAGAATTTCTTTTTCTATGAAGTTGACCAGCATCTTCTTGATTTTTTTTTCTTTACTGACGACCTTCTCCCCTGCAGTGAATTTGGCCCATTCAGTCTAGGCAGCCATCTGAATTTTTCTTATGTAACCCTATCCCCTGCCATGGCAGGTGAGGTATGCAGTTCCTTACAACAGCTTTCTCTGTGGGCCTGATGTTTCTGTACATGCACAATGAAAGCTACAGGAAGAATGTGCATTAGCAGAGCTACCCAGCATGCTGTGCACCTGTGCTGTGGTAGGTATAAGCACTGCAAGTGGTTCAGATTTCCCCCAGTAAAAGCAAGCTAATGATGGTCATGCCCACGTCTGGTTCCTCTGACACTTGTGCCACTAACTGGTCTCAGGTTGTCTGGGTTGTAGTCAGGACTTCCGTTTCTATGCAACGATGCAAGGGAGCCCTCCCTGAAAAGAATCACTAGCTAACTTGCTCTTACCTTTAAACAAGTAGCCTCATTTACTTACACTGGCTTGTATTGTAGCTTCTTTACTGATTCCTTATTACAGGTCAGAATTGGGCAAGCTTACCACAGTATTAACAATCAGTCCCCAGTGCATCACAAAGCCAGGCAATTAAACTGATTAAAAAAAAGGTACCTGCCATGCTGTTGTCAGTGGTAAGACTGCACTGCCTGACATTGTTACAAGTAATCCTGACAAAAAATAATTGTCAAAAAAATTGAAAACTGTCATGCAAATCTGACAAGACATAAAAAAATACATATACAATATGGAGATTTCTCTGTAAAGTATAACAAAATGCTGCAGTGTCTGCAGCACAGGTCAATTTAAATACTGACCAAAATAATGTAATATACTCACTATAATCTGTAGGAAAGATGGCTGTGATAGAAGATATCTTGAAATTCCTGGAAAATACTTCAGACACATTTGCAGAGTTAAAAATGGCATAATCTTTCAGAGAAAGAGTTAAAAGAACAAGAGCCCTTAAGCTGAAAAAAAAAGATGGATGGGGAAAAATACAAGGAAAAGGTATTTCACTGAAAAAGTGGTAGATTTACAGACTGGCTTGAAATAAAATGTTAGATATATGTAATAACTTGGAGTTTGTGGGAGTAAAAGGGCATTAAGTGGATTCAAGAATATACAGAACAAGGATACTGAAACTTCTACAACAGGTAACATAAAGTAAATCAATCACTGATTAAGTGGAATTAGCAGTTAACCAATCTGAAGACCTATGCATGGACCATCCTGGTCGCATTGTCTTATCTATACTTAAAAGTCCACATTTATTTCTGAGAGTTGACATATTATTTCTTGAACTTCTGGTAGTATCTCTTTTAATGACACTAAAAAAGATGAGACATAGTAATGAACCCTTCAATGTCCCAGTAGTAACATTGCTTGCCTCAGTTTGTGCTTCTTTTAGCATGGTCATGTTTTTCCTGTTCAGTCAGTATTTAACCCAGGCTATTACATCAGCACCTGCTTCAAGGCTGTTTAACTTTTTTTATTAGATTTGTATGTGACAGTAGCTTTCCATGTTCTTGTTTATAGTCTCATAGGTATTTCATGGTGTGTGTGTGTGTGTGTGTGTGTGTGTGTGTGTGTGTGTGTGTGTGTGTGTGTGTGTATATATATATATATATATATATATATATATATATATATATATAAAATTTTATTTTATTTTTTTTATTGACATCCTACTGGTCTATTGAGCTTGTGCATCAGTTTCCCCACCAAATCATCCTTTTATGCTTTCAGGGAGCAAAGGTCAAGGGCATTAAGAAACCTAGTGGTTGTACTGAAAGGCTTCGGGGAACAATGATTCAGTTTGGACCACCCTAGTTTCTCTCTCTTCCTTGTTGCCATGGATTTGCTGAGACTTAAAATACTATTTAGACAAGCAGTATTAATTGCAAATTTATTCAGTAGATTGAAAAAAAAACACTGTTGCTACAAGTCTTTTGACACCTCCCTCTAGTGGCCACTTGTATCCCCACCCTGGGAAAGTAGACTGGTTATTTATCCCTCCCTTTGTCCATTCCTAAGGAACCTAGACTGCTTTTCAAATGTAAGTCACCAGTAACGTGCAGATATGACATGTCTCACCATCATTCTGGCAGTAGCATAGATTTATTGCTTCTGATAAAGCTAGTTCTGGCTGAAAATGTTCTGAAGAAATGTGTAAATGTTTTGTATATTTTAATGCATGACAGTGTTCAGTTAAGGAATATCAGTAATGTGCAGTTGTTAGAAACACTGACATGTTTTTGGTTTTAATATCTCTTCAAGCTGCTGCTTCTGTTTTTGTGTGCTGTAATAAATGTCCATTTCCTCTTATTTTTTAGCACGAGCTGTGGATAAATAACAGCAACTTCTGTATTGTTACAGATACAGAGAAAATGCATAGTGTATGAGAGTAAATTATACCCCCCCCCCAAGTGTTCTAAGTGCATGGTAAAACCAATTGTGCTTCGCTTCCTTACAAATTCTGTATTAGTTTCCATGAATATCTATTTCATTGGATCATAGGAACTTACTAGGCTATTGGCCCTGATGCTCTTACAAGCCTATCCAAGAATTTAGTCCATGTTCTAATGTCGGCACCCAGTGTCCCTGTCTAGCAGGAACACAGGTGGAAACCCAGTGGTGTATTTTCTGTTCCCCATCCAGTTATCCAGGTTGCACTTAAAAAGGGTTAATGAGGTACTCTGCTTGACGTGGAGGCTGTGTTTGTTCCATAGAAGGAGGAGTCTCTGGGACACCAGTCTGTCCCGCCAACAAGTCCTGTTGATGTCACAGACCAGGTTAAGGTCACACATGTGGGTTACTCGAGTGGAGCTTGACTTCCGGATATGCAGCAGTTCCATCAAGGCAGGGTCTGAGATTGCTTTGTATGCCAGACAGAGGTCACCTCTGAGGAGTCTGTATGAGTCCGAGTGGAGGGGGAGAGAGAGACAGGGCTTTTAGCTTGTCTGTGTAGGGTAGATGTTTGAGGCCCTGGATTCTCCTGGTGAAGAAACTCTGTTGTCTCTCCAGCTACTGCATGTGCTTTATGAGGTACATGCCGAAAGGGGCATTGTACTCAATAATGGGTCTCATAAGGGAAGAATACAGGGATGTTATGACCTCCTTGTTGCTGGATAAGATACTCTTACTAATGATGTGGGCCATGTAGAAAGCTTTCCATACAACAGAGGTAATATGGTGGTCAAAAGTAAGTTTGCTTTCAACCTGGGTGCTCACGTCCCTCACCACTTATTGCGTGCTTAGGACCTTGTTAATATGATAATTTGCGGGGACATCACTCTCCTCAAAGGGAATGGGTTTGCATTTTTTAGCATTCAGTTTGAGGCCATGTTTCTGGCACCAGTCATTTGTTTGGGTGAGACCCTGTTAGAGGATGTCCACATCACTAGGGAATTGATGACACCACCCAGGTTGCAGTCATCTGCAAACTTGGTCACTGGTTTTTGGCCTGCACTTCAGAAAAGTATATCCTAAACAATCGAGACCCGAAGACTGCCTGTTTTGACTAGGTGGGTTCTATCAGTCAGCCAGTTCGCTACCCTTCTGGTAACATATAGATTGATGCCTAGTTGAGAGAGTTTATCTACTCTACCCGAGTGGGGAATAGTATCGAAGGCTTTGGTCAGGTCAAGGTAGGTGGTGTGCACCATCTTTCCCTCATCCATGGCTTAGGTGACTGTCTCAAAGAAGTCAACCAGATTTGACAGTCATGACCTCCCCTTGACAAAACCAAACTGTGTGGTATTGAGTGTTTGGAGGTTGCTAATGTCCTTGTTAATGAGGTCCATGGTAATCTATTCCATAGTGTTGAAGATCTGGATATTTAAGCTGATGGGTCTATAATTTCCTGGATCAGTGGATGCTCCACCTTTATGTAAAGGGATTACAGTGGCTGTCCTCCACTTGGCTGGGATGAATCAGGCTTTGCTTGAATAGGGTGCCTGCAAGTTCCTGCCTGAGTTCATGTAGGTGCAGTCTGGGATGTTATCTGGTCCCATGGAGGCTGTATTTTATTCCTTTGAGGGGACAGTGATGACTTGCTGCCTAGAGAGAGGGGGGCAGGTTCTTGGATGTCCTGATTTACTGATGGGGGCACAGAGGGGTGAAGTTTTCAGTGAACCTGTCTGCCAGCAGGTTGGTTATATCTACAGTGTTTGTGTATGTGGTGCCCTTGACCACTAGTTCTGAGCAGATCTGAGTGCTTCCTTTGATATTGTGGACATATGTGAAGAAGGCCTTGTGATTGTCTTTAGTAGATATTGCTAGTTTGGTCTCTAAGTTTGCTTTGGAGGATTTCACTACTGCTCTTATTTGCTTGTTCAGGCTAAGGGGACATTGCTTCCAATTAGGCACCTGCTCCTTTTTGGTCCTGGACAGCAATTCTTTCTTTTTATTATAAAGTTTATTTATTGCAAGATGTCCACCAGACAGGTTTACTCTTCCTTGAGGAGGAGGATTTTGTCCTGTCTGGTATTCCTGATTCCATGCAGCTGTATAAATTCTCGTATAATACTTTGGTGTAGGTTTGAACATATATGCCAGTTCCTGTAATCAGCTTTGGAGAAGTTTTTTTGTTAGACCGTAGCTGGGGGGGGGGGTGTCGGTCGGTGGAGATGTTGACTTCGAAACTGACCACTTTGTGGCCAGATCTTACCAGGGAGGATGACACTGTATGGATGCTGCTGTGGTTACTCATGTTGATTTAGTACCAAGTCCAAGATATTATCACCTCTTGTGAGGGTGTCGACCAGCTGGTCCAATGTGTTTGCTTTGACGAAATTAAGGAATCTCTGGGCATTTGTGTTTTGACATGAGTAGTTCTTCCAGTCTGTGGTTGGATAGTTAGTCACCTAGGATCCAGGGTAAAGGGTTGAATCTTGATGGCCAGAAAGAGGTCCAGGTAGGTGGAGTGAGCATCGGGGACCTGTAGCAAGTCATGATTTAAATAGGGGTCTTGTCAATGGTTAACTGCAGCTAGAGTGTCTCCTGTGCATCATACTGTTTGAGCAGCCTGGAGATGTGTTTATCTTTAATATATATTGCAACTCCACCTCCTTTTGCTTTGCTGCCCATGGTTTGGGTTCTGAATGTATGATAGGGTGAGTAACTTGGTATGACTGGGGTGCTCTCTGCAGCTTTGAACCAGATTTCTGTGACTGTACAAATGTCAGCATCTTCCAGGGTTAAGAATGCTTGCAATGAGTGCAGTTTCATGTTTAGACTCTTAGCATTTAGCAACATGACCTTTAATTTGCGTTTTGATGAAATTTTAATTCGTTTTGACCTCAAGGCATTTCCTAAAATAGGCACTATGGGGGTGGTAAGATCCTTTGCCAGAAGCCTGAAACCCAATAAGACAGATGCAGGCCATCTCTGGCAGAGCATCATGGTCCATTGACCATGTCTTCCCAGGCTGTCAAGTACTGGATCCCCTTGGAATGACACCAGAAACTAAGCCAGTTAAAATCAATAATTTTCTGTTTGTATTGAGGCATCATTCTCGGTGATGGTAAAATGTTGCTTAAGGCTAGGAGCAAATCTGCTTGGGACACATATTCAGGGAACTCAATCATGTCTCTCTTCATATAGTCCAGGGAGGTACATCTCAAGTCATTCACGCCAACATGGACTATGACAGAGTCATAACAGTACCTATTTTTGAGAGACTTGTGTGGTATGGGTGATATGGTGGATTATAGCACCTGGCAAATAACTGTGACTTTCTCCTTATTCAGCCTGGTGAGTGGCACATCTGTGTGTTTCACAATGGAGTGTCCTATGACTAATATGTTGGGTTTGTGTTTAGGCCTTAGTGGATGTGAGGCACAGGTGTGTGGACTATGTGTGGTGTGGTGGGCAGTGGAGTTCGTGTATGTTTTTGCCTTTGAGGTCTCTTTTGGGTATGTTTTTGTTGAGGGCGTCCACATATGTGGGTGTGTGTTGTGTAGGTGGTGTTTGAAGTGTGGTGTTTGTGTTGACAACCTTCTCAGTGCCAGATATACTGGCTTGTGAGGGAGAGAGCATAGACTCCTGCATCTCTCACAAATTGTGTTCCTATGTGGTAGTAGTAGAGGGTTGTCCGCGTACATGAGGCAGTTGCTACACTGTCTCAGGATGCCTATGTCAACCAGACTGGCAGGAGAAACCATAGGGAATTGTCCATCCATATTTGTCAGAATCTGAGGGGAGAGAGGCCAGAGAGAGCTAAGGGGGTAAAGGGTGGAAGGTCAAGAGGAGTACTCTTAGGTGATCACATAAGTACTACTAAGGGAAAATTTGTAGCTGGAATACCTCACAATGAGTTAAAAACAGCGCAGCTGTGGTGTGTGATATACAAACAAGCCCAAACCAGCTCAAATAATACCAGAAAAAATAGAAAATTCTAATAACACAGAAATCTAGCCTCTTTGCCCAGAAATGTGGTAAAGATGAGGAACTACACTGTTGGGATACAGTTGTATCTAAGGGAAAAATTGTCGACATTATCTGTCCGGCTATGGCACACAATTTAGTGGCAGTCCATGGTGCTGGGCAATGAGCAAACAAGCAGAAACCCACTCAAGGGTTGGGGATTAAAACTTAACTGTGACATTTATTAATTCAAAATATTATTTTCCGTAACCAAGCATCACAGTATTAGGCCCAATAATTTTGTATATACATGTCTAATAAGCACATAGCAGTGAAAGAGTTTTTGGTTCATAGTTCAAGTGACCAAGCTCAGTCTGTTTGTCATCAAGGAGCTTGATTCTTCCAGATCCCTTTGTTGGAAGTTATGGGTGCCTGTGCAGAAGTCCAGGTCTTTGATGTAGGTATGGGTTCATGTACTGAGATTAACCAAGAGGGGGTGTTTATTGTTTAGGCAAGGGAGTCTTGTGGCTATGAAGATGTCACACTTTGGAGTGTAGTTGATATTAACTTTTATTGAGGCCGAGTATCCTTTTTTGCTGTCACTAGAGAGATCTAAGCAAAGATTTCCGGAGCTGCAGCCTAGTAATGTCCTATGGTCCTATGAAATAGTAAGGGATCCTTTTAATGTTGTAAATGTCAAGAGTAACTCCTCTTTAGAAAGATAACATACAGAGCTAAGAAATAATTGCTGTAGTCTTTTGACTGTAAGACCAGATTTGAAACACTTCAATCCTTTTTGCAAGTAATCTTTGTACCTTTTAGAACCACACTAGATGGCATGTGAATAGGAAACAGAACATGATGCAGTAGTTTATAATTGATCTAATAAGATCTGTATACAGGAGAACAGTTACCTATTTGGCACAGCTCTTGACACCAGAGTTGATCATCTGGGCAAATATGTATGCTTTGCTGATGGCAGTGGCTATATGGATATTGGATTAATGATCTTTACTTCCAATAACTTTTTTTAAATTATTTTGTCAGCTTATAGTCATTGCCCTTCAGTAGTGTTTTTTTGTAAAATGCCAGAATTATATATTTTTGAAGTGGAAGGCATGTATGTGTCACTTTAATTGTCATTTTAGGAGAGGTGATGCCAGTGCAGTTAAGGGCAGTGGGGTAATGCTTTCAGTTTACAGTTATCCACATGTTTGGTGGGTCCAACACTATTATCAGTTTTGATGTACGAGAAAAAGGTGACAAAAAGAAGACCGAGAAGAGAGCCGTGAAAGACTTCATTGATGACAGGGTGTATAACTATGCAGACAGTTCTGTAACCAAGTTATTACATTGTCATGTACCTTTACTTCCCTGAGTATATGCACAATTCCATCACAGGGTTTAGCACTGAATGCTTTAGCCAACCTGAGATCATGGATAGATAAGTCTTATCCAGAGAGGCAGTCATGCATTCAAAGATATTTACGAGGGATAAGTATAAAAGTTCTACCTTTGGGGAAAAAACTTACTAGGTTGTATCATGGAGAAGGAGATTTATTATAGAAAAACAACAACAATTCCACGTTGAAAATATTTATTATTTAAAATACATGTCTTAGCGCCTCGGCCACTACAGCCTTCAACGAGCACATGATTCATAGTAAAAATACATTCCCTTATATACTAAAAGGTAATCAGTAATAACATAATCAATCAATTAAACAATTACATATTTAAAGAGACTACACTCTCTCCCAAAAAGAATAGGCCCAAAATAAACATACAGAGCTACACAAATATCAAAATACAAAATTCTATATTTTATTATATTAAATATTTCCACTTGATTTCCATATTTAAACCATAAGGAAATAATGTATTGTATTTTAATATGAAAATAGATTCTTTATATAATAACATATTTTTTAATAATTTATGATCTCCTTTTTTAACAAAAATTTGCTCTAAAATAGTAGCTTGTAGTAAATTTGCATTACAATTATGAGTTTCTAAAAATTGTAAGGCCACTGAATTTTCTATTGCTCCCCTCTTAATATCCAGAATGTGTTCCTGTAATCTAAACTTGAACTTTCTTTTAGTTTCTCCAATATAAAATAAGTTACAAGGGCATTTGAGGCAATAAATAACTCCATCAGAATAACAAAAAAAAACGTTTATTTGGTAAAAATCCTTTATTATTGATCTTATTAAGGGATAATCTAATAAACGGACATACACTACAAGAATGACAAGGAAAAGTACCAAAGGTACCTAATGAAAGATATAATTTATCAGTAGGGCATATAAAATATGCTCTTATTAAGATGTCACCCAAATTTTGTCCCCTTTTATAGGCAAGGAGATTTCTTATAGGTTCATAGGTTCATACTAGGCTATCTGCCCTGGGGCAATTATAAGCCTAGCCCGATTCTGTATGGCTTACGCCACCCCTTGATTTGAGTATACTGTGCCCTTTTTAAGGTTTAGTTTACTGTGCCTCTGTCTAATAGTGACACGGGAGTAATCCCTGGGACAAACCTACGATCCCCCATCCACCTATCGAGATTCTTCTTGAAGAGATTCAGTGAGGTGCTCTGCCTCACATAACTGGAATTCTATTCCAGAGCGAAGGGAGCCTCTGGGTTATGAAGCTGTCCCTCCAGCAAGTTCTATTTATTTCTGTGCTGAGGTTCAAGTCCCTCGAGCGTGTGGCTCTAAGGGATTTAGATTTACTGAGGTGGAGCATGTCCATTAATTCTGGATTTGACATAGCTTTGTATGTCAGGCATAGATCGCCTCAAGTAGGTGGTATGCAACTGAGTAGAGCTGGAGTTTTTAACCGAGCAGCATATGGCATCTGTTTGAGACCCTTGATCCTCTTGGTGAGGTACTTTTGGGGTCTTTCTAATTGCTGCAGGTGTCGGGTAAGGTACATCCCAAAAGGGGCATTGTATTCTATGATGGGCCTGATGAGGGATGAATAAAGGGCACGATTACCTCTCTTGATCTAGATGTGAAACCCTTCGTGATGAGGTGGGCTATGTAGAAGGTCTTTCTAACCACTTTGGCAATGTGGTTTTCAAAGGAGAGATTGCTATCAACTTGGATCCCCAGGTCCCTAATAACTTTCTCTGTACTTAATGGGTTTCCGCCTATGTGGTAATTTGTGGGCACATTGTTTTTGCCAAAGGGTATGACTATACATTTTTTGGCATTTAGCTTTAAACCACGGCGCTTGCACCAGTTATCTGTCTCTGTGAGACCTTTTTGAAGGATGTTTGTGTCAGCTGGAGAGTTTATTATGGCGCCCAGTTTGCAGTAGTCTGCGAACTTGGTGAGCCATAGTCCTCCCACGTTTGCCTGTACCTCGGAAAAGTATATACCGAATAAGAGTGGTCCCAGGATAGAACCCTGTGGGACACCACTTGTGTCTGCTAGACTAAATTCCATGATGATTCACTGCATTAATTTACACAATATGCTTGTGAAGCTGATCAGTCTATAATTATTAGGTCTGTGGAAGGCTCTGTCTTGTAAACTGGGACTACAGTAATCTGCTTTAAGTGATCAGGGATGTACTATGGTGACACTGTTTTGTTCTAATATCCTACATTCTTGTTTATTCCCTTTTTCAGATGTGATTGCAGAAGGCCTTATTATTGTTAACATGTCATGATTGCAAACCTTATCTTGAATAAACCTTTTTTGTTTACTCAGATTCTTTTTTGGATAGATTTTCCTTCGCTTTGAGTTTTGTTGGGTAAAGTTTAAAGGCTTCATATACTCTTTTTCTCTCTCACATAGGTTTGTTCCAGGATTTTTCACTGAATTATGCATGACAGGGATGGATTTGCCAATGCATTAGAGGACCACAAGTTGTGAGAGGAGCCTATTATATGGTCCCAGTTACTATTTTTTTTTTTTTTTTTTAAATAACATAGGTATTGCAAGAAAACTAGGGGTTTTCACATCTGGTTGTCCTAATTTTGCAAAAGTATGTGGACTTCACTAATCTGCTTAGTTTCCCTATGTATGTTACTGCAACTCAAGCCTAATCTCTGTGATACTTACTGTACATTACATTAGATGACAGCAGGAAATAATAAGATTATGTACTCTGCCTTTTAAGAGCATTTTACATTGTGCGTCCACTCTGTTGTTACCTGGTGCTCTCCATTTCAACACCAGTTCCATGCCATTTTGAATGTTTCTGTGGATTCTCTGACCTCTACTCAATTTGGTAGTCCATTCCCTAGCTCCATAACCCACTCATTGAAGAAGTACTTTTAGAGATCCAGAGTGCATATTTCCCGTAGCAATTTGCCAACATGTTCCTCTTCTTTCCCTTTCTGCCCCCCGTATTCAAGGTGACCCCCATTCATATCTTTTTGAATTGACCTTCTGTGTAAATATTGTGTTGTCCCATATCTTCCAGTCTCTATAAAAAAAAAAATAACTTGTTTCTTTACTGACTGGCCATATCCTTTTCCTGTCTATCCCATGTATCTGTCAAGTTCCTCTGAACTCTTCTTTTCCAGTAGCATTTATGGCTTCTTCCTAGTATGGCCTTCAGATCTCCTTGTAATACTTATGATGTGGTCTGGCAAGGGCTCCGTAAAGTAAGAAGTGTCACTTCTTTCCCACTCCTGCAAATCCTCATTCTGTTTGCTACTGTCTGTCCTTTTTAGGTGTTGTCCACATTTCCAGATCATTTCCCACTCTGTTGCCATCAGTTCTGCCCCAGCTGATACTTTATACCACGGTTACTGTGACCCCAGTGCAGTACTTTGCATTTGTCTACAGTCTTTCTCACCTGTCACATTTTTTCTTGCTTGGTTATGTTTTCCAAAGCCTTCCTTAGACTATGTCCTCAAAGCTCTGCTACTTCACTTTCTATCAGCATCAAAGAGGATGAGCTTGTTCCCTTTTCCCTCTGGTATCTGAGACAGCATCACTGAGGAGTGACAGTCCCAGAATGATCCCACAGGTACTCCGCTGTTTATTTTCCAAATTTCTAACATTCTCACTCACTGCAACCCTTTGTGTCCTACAGTTAAACACACTTGGCAGTCCTTTGTCTTTGCCACACCCCCACCCCTCTATTTTTCTTATCAGCCACCTGTGTAGGACTGATTCATAGGTCCAGGTAAAGTGCAGATGCACAAAATCAACTGGTACTCCTCTGTCAGGTTCACCTGTAACACACTCGTGAAACTGGGTTAGGTTTAACTGGAATTATAGATAAACTCACTAAACTAGGTATAAATCCCTATGTCACAAGATGGGTTGCCAACTGGCTCACTGACAGAACCCACACTGTGAAAGTAGCAGACTCCAACTCCGACTTCAGACCAGTGACAAGTGGAGTACCACAGGGTTCAGTCCTGGGTCCTCTCCTGTTTGGTATCTACTTTTCTGAAGTACAGGCTAAAACAGAAGGTCTTTGGCTAAAGAAGTTCGCAGATGACTGCAAACTAGGAGCCATAATCGAAACTCCTAATGTTGTGGATATCCTACAAAAGGGCCTCACTGAAACAGATTCCTTGTGTCAAAGCCATGGCCTCAAGCTCAATGGCAAAAAGTGCATTGTCATCCCCTTTGGTAAAACCTCTGTAACCATGAGCTACCACATAAGTGGTAGTCTACTTAACACCAAAAGTGTGATAAGAGACCTTGGGACACAGGTGGACCGTAGTCTCTCCTTTAATAATCACATCTCCACAGTAGTCAGGAAATCCTTCTACGTGGCACACCTCATCACAAAAGGTTATTCATCCTGGAAAAAAGAGGTCATTGTTCCCCTCTGCTTGTCACTCTTTAGACCCATTATAGAGTACAACACCTCTTTTGCTATGTACCTCACAAGAAATCTACAACAACTGGAAAAGCAGCAGAAATACCTCACAAAGAGGATTACCTGCCTCAAACAGATGCCCTGCCCTATGCAAACCGTCTCAAAAAAACTCCAGCTTTACTCCGTCGCATATCGCCTACTCAGAGGTGATCTCTGCGTAACATACAAAGCTATATCAAACCCAGAGCTGTTGGACATGCTCCACTTAAAGAAATCCCAATCCCTCTGAGCTACAGGCTCTAGGGACCTGAACCTTGTCACCACAATAAACAGAACATGCTGGAGGGATAGATTCCTGTCCCAGAGACTTTCCATACTCTAGAACAGACTACCTATCTATATCAAACAAAGTTCCTCATTAGCACTCTTCAAGAGGAATCTTGATGATTGGATGGGAAATAGGAAATTCACCCCGGGGATCACCTCATGGGCTCTGCTCGACAGGGGCACAGGAAAATAATTTTCTTAGGTGACGAAAGCCAGGGTATCTCTTTGGCTAGGCTTATATAGGACCTAGGGCCAATAGCTAAGTACCTACCTATGAACTACCAGTTTGTTCTGGCTACATCCCCATGGTTGCTGTCTTACTGATGATTTCCCTTTTAGGAACATTATTCCATTCCCTTCAGGATTCTTTTATTTTCCCTGCCACTGCTGTAAAGATACCAGGCTTGTAATTTTCAAGATCTCTGTTGCTTCCATCTTTATAGAAGTGCAGCACACTTGTTGTCTTCAGGTACTTAGGCACTTTTGCTGAAGTCGCTTTTCAGCTATGACCCAAGCCAAGCAGGCAAGGACAGTAGACATAAACATTTATCACTACAAAAACATATTGTCAAGCTTCTAAACTTGGTAGCTTTTGAGATGCACACATTTACTGTAAATCTGACTTTAGATGAGTTTGGAAAGAGCTTCCAATGTGGTCATTCTACTGAGCAATGAAAGATCTAACGGGGAAGGCACTCCCATTAGACTCTTAAACCTTGAGTTACCCTTGGTTTCGTATCATGCCACTCATGTAGCATACACCTCTATATTTAGAGTATTAATCCCTTTTTTCACCTTACTTTTAAAATCTGTAACATCTGGGACTAGATTAGCAATCACAGGAGTGCATAGAAACTGCATCTCAGTAATCAGTTTGAGATTAGTGCTTCTGCTTTGCTCCTGCTGAAAGAAGGAGCATAGGGACATTATTTCCTTGCATTCCTAGAAATTGCCAATTACTGCAAAACTAAATTGCTTTTTAAGAGCTAGGTTGGGATTAATACCACTGCTTTGCTTCTGGTGAGAGAAGGAGCAGAGAGTCACTGATTTCTGTTGGTCTCTGACTGGCCAGTGTGTATGGGACTTCAGTGTGTGGTCTGGTTGTGGAGTTTTCTTGATAACCTCTTCAGGGCCTTAGTGCAGCTTGGCTGTGTATTGCATCTAACTGCTCTAGGTTCTATCCAGGATATTTACCAAGAGAAGACTATAGCAACTATAGTGAACACTGTTACATCTTGGATAACACTTCTCAGGAGGCAGCTTAGGATTAGTGCTCCTCTTTTGTTTCTGATGAGAGAAGGAGCTAAGGCTGAACAATTCCTAGCTGTATTCAGCTATATTGAGACCAGCACTATCTCTACTACCAGACAAAAAAGTCTTTCAGCTTTTCCCGGTTAGGGGACGCCACAGCGGAACTCCGTTCCGCTGATGATTGGCAATGGATTTTTACGGTGCCGAGTTGCCAGCCTTCAAAAAAGGCACACCCATTCACGCACGCACCTATAAGATTTGCAGTTGATTACTGAAGGTGCTAATCCCCCTTCTGCCTACATTAGTAAGCACTCAGAACCTTAGATTTGCACTTTCCAACCAGTTTGGTTTAATTGGGCATTCTGAGGCAATGTAGCAGTTGTCTCATGTTTACTAACAACCACCTGCTACATAAACAAACTGGCACAGTGTGTGAGAGAGGAAGTTATTTAGTTCTATTAGTGCCAAATTTCTCACATGACAACACTACAAATAACACTCTCATAAACCACACAACACCATCATAAACTACACAACACACTACACAACACACCACACTAAACCTATCGCACACAGATCACACCAAACACACAGAGCTACCTATGCTGAGGCTCTTAAAAGTACCCTACCTAAACCACAAAGGCCTCCTAAATGTACCCTAAGAACAAGTACTCTCAGCAGTCTCAAAAACACACTACACAAATAGCATCTACCTTGAAACATACTCCAAAGAGTCACAGTGTCTCAAACCCTTGCACAACATGGAAACATATGAAATGGTCATAGTACCTGTGGGTGTAAATGACTTCAGACATACCTCTGTGTGATATGTCCTATACCCTCATATGGGACATGATGGAGCTGCCTGATTGCGTCCAAAACAGTTATGAACCTAGCCGTGGGCATCATATTACCATCACCAAGAATGATATCGCAGTATGAACAAAAAATGATTGACTTCATCAATCTGCTTAGCTTCTGGTGCTGGTCAAAGGGGGCCCAATATATATCAGCCAGGGAGGAGAAGGTGGACAGTTCTAACTGCTTTGCAAGTGATCGCCTGCACAACTCTCCTAAGGATTTAATGTTTGGCTAAAACTTTCTCTATCCCCATAGTGTCTTTTTTTTTTTTTTTTACATTCGTATATCTCGTACTCGCATCTGTAATCCCTGCTGAAATCTCCCATGCACATCCAAGGTCAAAGTGTCTCTTACATAATTAAAACTGTTTCTGCAGGGCTGGAAAACATACCGAGCTGCTTACTGGCCAGGATTTATCACCCCCCCCCCCCCCACAGAGGCTATTTAATGTTAGCCTGCAAGCAGGCTTTGTGTCGGATGAACGGAGCACTTCAACTGTCATCTCCTTGCACAAAAGTGGGGTGTCAATGGACCCGGAAATTTATAGACCCACAAGTCTTACCAGCCTCATCTGTAAGGCTATGAAAAGGATCTTTCTGGAATTAATAAACTAGGACATAGATAAACTGCAATTGCTTGATACATGCCAGTTTGGATTTGTTATTGACGGATCCTGCCTACTTAACTTAGTTGACTTCTTTGAGAGGGTTACTGAGGCAATGGATGAGGGCAAATCAGTAGTACATACTGCATATCTGGACCTTCCAAAGATGTTCAGCACCATTCCCCATTAAGTATTGTAGATAAGGATTAACATTTGGCTAGGATAGTTTATGTACCTCATTGGATAGCAAATTAATTCACAAATAGAACCCAGGAAATTAGGTTCATAGGTTCATACTAGGCTATCTGCCCTAGGGCATTTATAAGCCTAGCCAGAGTATGTTTGGCTTTTGCCACCCATTTTAAATTAATTTTGCTATGCCCTTTTTCGAGGTTAGTATACTGTGCCTCTGTCTAACAGTGACACAGAGGTGATAACCGGGGTAAACCTACAATCTCCCATCCACTCATCAAGATTCCTCTTGAAGAGAGTCAGTGAGGGACTCTGCCTAACCTGGACTGGGATTTTATTCCAGAATGAAGGGAGCCTCTGGGTTATGAATCTGTCCCTCCAGCATGTCCTATTTATTTCAGTGCTGAGGTTTTGTCAAATGTTTGGATAGGTATATTATACTCAATAGTGGGCTGCTCTACCTCCACCAAAAGACCTACCACTAGCAGTATATCAAGGGGTTCAGAACTTCGGCCAGTCCTCTTTGGCATTTACTTCTTGGAAGTCAAATTACTGTTAAGGGTTTGGCTGATCAAGTTTGCAGATTAAACTTGGTGCCATCATAAATTCCCCAGAGGACGCCAAGATCCTCCAAGAGGGCCTTTCCCAAACCAATAGCTTGTATCAAATCATGGACTAAAACTCAATGCCAAGAATTGTATAATCCTTCAACAAGCAAGAAGTCCCATGAAACTATCACACTGAGAGCACCCCCTTTGCCAACAAAAATTTATCTAGTAGTTAGGGGCCTGGAAATGTTTATTAAGACAATGAAATATCCTTTCATCACCACTTATACACAATTTTAAGAAAGTGCCTTTTCATTCCATAGCTTATTACTAAGGATGTGATCATTCACCTATATTTTGCATTCATCAAGCAGATCATTGAGTATAATATACCTATCCAAACATTTGACAAAACTCATTTATACTAAGAAAATCAAAGGTATAAATCATAAAACTGTGCAGAGTGTCTCAAAGCCTTGTCCCTCTTTTTAGGGTCATACAGGTTACAGAGGAGCAGTCTCTGCCTCATGTAAAGAGCCTGTCTTGTCAGACCTACTCCACATTCACAAGTGCAATGGAGAGTTTCACAAGTGCAATGGAGAGTATAAACACCCACGCAAGATATCTAAATCTCTTTTCCAACATAAACATGTTGGAGGGATAGATAAGTATAGGTTCATAGGTGAAGACTAGGCTAGCTGCCCTTAAAGGCCATTTTAGCCCAAGTAATTTGCACATGTTCCTGTGTGCATTCATATGTGCAGGTGCTTATATGAATCTACAAGCTGTTGTTGCTCAGATGTCTCTCAAGTGTACCAAACTAGTAAAACAAAGTCTGTACAAACTGAACAGGAATGCAGTTTGGCATGTGCATCTTGATCCCATAAACAGGGACTGTAAGTAGATATGACATTTTTGCAACAAGCATATAGGCTCCCCCATATATTGTAAACTGTGGAATGCAGACGGGACAAAACAGCATAAGCCATTTTTAGTTTTGTAGCTTGTAGATGTATATAATATATATTGTGTTTTTATTTAGTGTGTGTGTGTGTTTATACAGTAAAGGTTCAGTATATTTTACAAATACCAAAGTTTAACTTCTTTAGTTCTGTAGTAGAATAATTTGTTTTGTGAATAGATGAACAAAGTAAACATAATGAATGAATGTGGATTTTTAGGAGCAGCTGTGGGCAATAGCAAGGTGAAATCCTCAATGCCAGTACCTGATATTGAAAAAAAATATATATGAACAGTTACGGTGTGTGTGTTTGTGTTAGTACAAAATTAGTAGTAGTGGCAAAGTCACATAGCAGGTTCTCTTTCTGTGGCGCACAGTAAAAAATAGACAGGTTTACAAGGCAATCTAGGTAAGTCTAAAAAGGAGCTTTAAAGAGGCTTCATGTTCTTATAGTACAGCTTACTATAGCTGTGTGGTTGGTAAAACCACAATTGAGCTTTTTGTTTCACTTATTTCCCGTGTAAATGTATCACACATTTTGAGAACTGGGTCTTTTTTATCTGGATTGCTAGTGCCGCTATATGGTGTTTTATTGCTATTAAATCTACTAAGTATTTTCTAATAACCTTTTTGTTGATTGTATTATATAATTTGAATAACATAGTTTGAATTTAACTTCCTACCTTGGGAAGAACTGGTTTCTGGTAGAGGACATTGTTCTTTTCATGTCCAATATTCCTAACTTTTTTTTTTTTTTTTTTTTTTTGTGAATGCAGGAATAGTTATGGAAGTTAAGCCTATTGTACCAACGAAGTACAAGACAAAAGAGATTAATGGCATCCCAGCACAGGTAGTCTGTTCTGCATTTGCTGACCATATCTTTGTGGTTGTAACACAGTATGGGAAGATGGGAACCTTAATTTCCATTAAACCGGACGTTCTTTCTGGTGAAATCACCCACCCAACATTCACCACAAAAGTGCTCCTAGGAAAAGATGAGGTGAGCAAAATGATTGTGGTCGTGTATGTTTTTGTTGAAACATCTGTCTGTTGGTCTGGGGGGAGGGTGGTGCAGACCTAATGAAGCTAGATTTGCACCTGCCCCTTCTGGAAAATGCATGCAGTGTAGCTGGTGGGCTACTTAATTTGTACATCATTTTAACTTTATTAAAATTCTGTGTGTTTTATTTGCTTTTGTTGACAGGAGTATGTGCAGTAGGCAAGAGTGTTTCTGTTCTCAGGTGCAGTAGTTGAAGAGTTACTCTAGCATTGTGATGTCAGCTTACAGGTTTCATAAAGACACTTTAAACAGGTGCCAAGTACAGCATGGAAACTTCTTACTGACAAATGCTTGGTAAGTATAGAGCTTAGAAGTACTTACCTAAAGTTTGTCAGCACAGTTTTAGAAGTATGTAGTGGCAATGGACTGAAGGAGGGAGAGAGAATTGGGAGAAGGGGTGTGGAGTGAAGGATGAAGTTTGGAGCAATGACTTCAGATGGGGCTATCCGACACACTTTAGGGAAGAGAGGTCTTCTAGTGAGTATACCTACGGGTGGTTGTGAGCTTTAGATTGTTCTGGGAGTGTACTTGAATGTGATACAAAAGGCAGCCAGGCTGCATGTTTGGGGAAGAGAGGTCAAATGTCTGAAGGCACATGTTGGAAAAAGCCATGTTACCAGCTAGAGAGCCAGTTTCCGCTGCAATTCAAAACAATAAACTAGTATTGCTAACTTGTTAACATATCACATGATGTGGATAAACAATTTTAACGGCAAAACAGTTAAGTTCTGACAAGCAGTGAAAACACTCACAAAGCTTTGAAGGGAATTATCTGTAATGCATTTTGCAGGAAGGGTCTTTTGTCAGATATATGCAGTACTTCACTTGGGCAGATACATCTGTTATGAAAATACATTTTTTTTGTCCTCCCATGCCTGCTGACCCTTTGTCTGGTCACTGCAATTTTTGTCTCATTTATCTGGTTTAGGATTAGAAATGATAGTGGTGCTGTCAGAACTTAATTGGTTTACCATTAAAATTCTTTCTGTACATCATGTAAATTCTGGAATAAGCCTGACTGGTAGAACCCCCATATCCATAAACAAAAGAAGGATAAGAATGAAAGGTTGCAAGAAATCCCCTATCTCTGTCTCAGACTACACTGAAACATGCCAGCCAGGATCTCAAAAACACTATTAGAGGATGTAAAGCAAAATATGAATTTGAGGCTGCTACAGATTCCAAAGGAAATTACAAACTTTCTTCAGTTCTGTTAGAAAACTAAGGAATCATCTCCAACAATGCACTGAGCTGATCCATAGTAACATCACCCATTCTGACCCCAAGGATGTAGCTGACAAATTTAGTGCCAACTTTACCCATCCTACACAAATTGTTGCCCCACTGTCCCTGAAAAGTTAGTTTCCCATGAAATCAGTTTGGAACGAGTCTTAAAAGAGTTTTGTTTAAAGGCTAAGAAAAATACTTCCATAGGACTGGAAATGTACAAGGCTTTTTTCTCATCAGTGCCAAGCATGCTGTGTCTGAGCATTTACTTAAAATGTTCAACTTTAGCCTATATACAACTTGTGGTCCTGATGCCAGGAGAACATCCACGGTGACTCCCCTATGCAAGGGTGGGTCTCCTACAGACCCGGGTAATTATAGACACTTCAGCCTCACCAGCCTTGTATGTAAATCCGTGGAGCATAATAGCAGAACTCATTATTGCAGGCATAACTGATCTATATCCCAATCAGTTTGGCTTTGTAAAGTTCAGGTCGTGCCTTCTGTAACCTTTTTGAAAATATTGCAGGGGCTGGGGAACAGTGATCATTGTGTGTACACTGCTTATCTTCGCATAGTCAAAGTCCTGTCATCCCACGTGCTGGTATTATTTTAAAATTAGACAAGCTTAGTGTAAATCCCTATATTGCCTGCTGGATTGCAAACTGGCTATTCAATAGAACACAAGCTATGAAAGTTGGTGTTTCCCTCTCTGAACATAAAATTGTAACTAGTGGGGTGACACAGGGATCAGTTCTAGGCTCTCTCCTATTCTGACATTTTGCAGACATCCAAGTCAATATCCCAAAAGTGTTGTTGACCAAGTTTACAGATGACTGCAAACTGGACACTGTTATCCACTCATCCATTGATACAAAACAGCTCTATCAAGGGCTAGAAGGTGCACATACATGGTGTATTAAACAGTCTCAAACTTCTAAAAAAAAAGTGCAGCATAGTAGTTTTTCGCCTTGCTCAGTTTGGGAGGTAAGCACTGTTAAGTGCTTGAAGAGGGCCATATGTTATAAATGGTACTCTTCTTCAGACAGCTATGGTCATAAGGGACACAGGTACTTATGCAAATAATTCTCTCTCATTCTGTCATCATGTTGCCATCATAGTTAGGAAATTCTTCTATCTGGTCCAGTTGATTTACAAGGGAATATCTTCCAGATCCAATGACATTATTCTAGCACTATACTCTTCCCTTATCAGACCCATCATTGAATACAGTGCCCCCTATGTTAAGTACAAAGTCAAGAATATTGCTCAGTTAGAAAGGCCCCAAAGATTTTTAAAACAGAAGTTTAAAGATCTTAAAATTTTCAACTACCCCAGTAGAATAACTTGACTCTCCTTATACTCGGTAGCCTTTGGTTTGCTGTGAGGTGGGCCTGTGTCTTGCTTTTTGAGCCATGAAGGATCCAGTCCTTTTTGATTACAGTCCTCTTTGATCTCTATTTCATTGCAAAACCAGTAACTCTACAACCACCCACACTAAGGACTTTAATCTTCACCAAGAAATAAACAAGATTCACTGGAGAGAGGTCCTAACGCAGTGTATCCCCAGCCTATGGAATAAGTTATCACTACAGGTTAAACAAAGTACTGCAGTCTTGATAACTGGATGGTTAGATACAAATTTAAACCAGGGTTCTCATGTGCAGCCTCTTTCAGTTTGGGAGCTAAGCCATCACCTGCTTCAGTTAGTGATATAACACCTCAGACAGCCCTTCCCACCTGTTCTGAGAAGAAAGCTCATACTGTGTCCCTGGTATCTACCAGTGAGCCTTTATTGGGAGCTGCTCCCCACAACATCACTTTCTGGACATCAGGCAACACCTCTTCACTCCTGAATCTCCACCAGCTCCTCCAATATGCAGGTCAATACCCAAACTTAGATTGGCTGAATCTTACTCAGGGCTCCATCCATCTATTTCATGGAGTCAGCTGTGAAGTTATAATTTCTAGCTGTCAGCAGATACCGCAGTACTTGTCTACCCCTGAGTAAAAACATACATTACTACTGTCTTTCATGTCAGAAGTAAATACGGCTCAAGATATAGTCACCTGCTTAATGGGGATACTAAAGTAAACAGATGCCCCTGTTTTTTTTTTTTTTCCCCTCTTCCTTGCTCAGTTTTAAGAGTTATAGGCCCCGCAACATAAAAAAAGAAGAAAAGTCTGGTCAAAAGAACAGAATACAAGAAAAAAATTGATATACTTTTTCCACTCTTACATAGGGGAATGACTGGATTAAGGCCCTTGGTTTGATCTAGAATATTGTCTAGCAAATGAATGAGTGCTTGTAGAAGCAACTCTGTATCAGGTTCTCTTATCTCCATGGAGACAATCTGATAAAGAGCAATAAAAACAGAATACTTATTTCTTTCAATGGCCAGGAGATAATTGTCTCTTGTCTGGTCAGGATAAAACGGATGAACTGTTGTGGGTTCAATTCAAACAGCTTTATTACATACAAACATATCAGGATTGAGGCTTAGTAACTTAAACTTATAAACATACTGACTACTGCACTCATACATGTTAACAATCTGGCTATTCACTCAAAATGGCACTGCTGCCAGCACATGCTCTGTATATGTACATGCCCTCACTTTGAAAGGCTTCTTAAAGACACAAAATGCACACTCTGTTCTACATCCTCCCTTTCTGAGAAATAAATCATGCACAGTGATAATGACAATAATCATTGACATGCAGTTGTACAGAAATAATCCTTTGACATGCAATTATACAGAACTAATTACAAGTGAAACAATCATGTCCAGGTTGCTGTGTATTTTACACTAGGTCTAGAAATACGACCTGATCATGTAACATAAAAAGTAGGACTGGGTTTAGCAATAGGGACTGTCTTTAATGAATGTTTAACTTCAGGGACATCTTGTACATCATCAGGAATGGGAATAGGTACTGAGACATGTCCTTCAACAGGAACATTGTCTGGATTGCTCTGAGATCTAGAGTCTGTATCACCGGTACAATGCTGCAATATCGATTCAGACACCAAAAGAAGATGCGTGTGATTTCTTCTGTATTCTGTACCCTCAGGTTCTACTAAGTAAGATCTCGGCTCGGTACATACACCTCTCACTTGACCAGTTCAATCAAAACATTTCACCATTTGCATCCACGCTATCTCTCCTTCTTTCAGTGGATGAAGAAATCTGCTTGTTGTATCATAGTTGGACTTCTGGAATGAATGCTTTTTGAATAGTTGGGCTCAGATTGCTCTGGTGGGTTTTTTTTAGCATTAGACACTAACAAACTGGAACTGAGTCAAGGTTGTTCTGGTTTGCCTAGACAGACGTCTCTGAGCAGGGGAGTCAAGTAAATTGTCAGGGGGTATATTTCTGAGATTAAGCAAATTCAAGAAAACATCAGTATTGTCATGCTTTGACCTCTCTAGTAGTTGCTTTGCACATTGTACTGCATGTTCAGCTAGGCTGTTTTGACTGTGGGTACTCAGGACTACTGGTAACATGGATAAGTCCCACTCTTTTTTGCAAATTTCTGAAACAGCTGACCAGTAAACTGGGCACTGTTGTCAGAAATAACTTTGTGTAGACTACCATGGACTGAGAAATAACATTTCAACTTAGTAATGACAGTAGTGGACATTAGGTTGGGTAGCAAATCAATCTCAAACCAATTCGAATAATAGTCTACCAACACTAAGTAATATTGACTATTCCACTCGAATATGTCAGTGGCTACTGTTGACCAAGGTAGTTCAGGAATCTGGTTTAGCTAAAGTGGCTCTTTTTGAAAATGCAGTTTAGTAATGTTGCATAGTTTAGTAATGTTGCATACTGAGCAAGATGAAAGTACTTTATCAATATCTTTTGAAAGAGAAGGCCAAAATACTAGTCCTGTCACCCTTATTTTGGTAGCTTCGAAACCTGGGTAGCTATGATGCAAAATCTGGATATACTCATGTTGTAAAGAAGTAGGAACAACTTTAGGACCTTTGAAAATACTATCTTCTGTCAACATCTCATCTCTGAAAGGAAAATAAGGTTGCATTTCTGTTGGTACAGAAGATTGCTTTAATGGCCATCCAACACTGATGAACTGGTTGAGCTTTTGCAAAATTGGATCAGTCTTTGTATGATCTCTTAGTTCATCAAGTCTTTTGGTAGAAAAATTACGCACTTCCATGACATCAGTCAAAATTCTCTGCATCAAGCTTTTCTGTAGTATTTCTGGGCAATCTGGATAAGGTATAAAGAAATTTGCCTTTTGTATAGACCATTTTGAAGTTGTACTTTTGTAATCTGAGCATCATTCCTTGTAGTCTTGCTGGAGCTGTATGCATAGGCTTCTTTAAAATATTGACTAGAGGTTGATGATCTGTTTCAATCTGGATAGCTTGGCCATAATTATAATCATGGAACTTCGAACATGTGAACACAATTGCCAAATATTCCTTCTCAATACTGCATCTCAGTTTGGGTAAGAATTCTAGATGCATAGGCTACTGGTCTATTCTCTTCAAGAATAACTGCACCAAGACCAAACTTTGAAGCATCACAGGAAAGAATTACTGGTTTGTGGACATCATAGTATCTTAACATTGGTAGACTGGCAATTTTCTGTTTCAGATTATCAGATGCTGTCTGGTGTTGTTCTAACCATGACCAGGTAACATTTTTGTGTGTCAGCTCTCTTAACAGTGCTGATAATTCAGTGAAGTCTAGTATTAACTTGCCCAAATAGTTAACCATTCCAAGAAAATGCTGTAAGGCTTGGACATTGTCTGGAGCTGGCATCTCAAGAATGGCTGTTTCTTTGGAAGGATCTGGTCGTAAGCCTGAACTGTTAAATAAATGACTGATATAAGTAAATTCTGGTAGCCTGAATTTATATTTCAGAGGATTGAGCTTTAGATTCACTTCATGTGCTCTTTCCAGAACTTTCCTGAGGTTTCTGTGGTGCTCTGCTTCACCATTGCCTCCAACTAGTAAATCATCTACTGTTATAGCACACGGATAGCCTGAAAAAATTTGCTCCATTGCACAGACTTCCTGGCAGAATTTATTCCAAAAGACATTCTGAGAAATCTGTATCAACCAAATGGCGTACTGAATGCAGTCAGTAGTGAAGATTTGTAATCGAGCATTACTTGCCAAAATGAACTCTTCACATCTAAGACAGGAAAAAACAGGCATTTGGCATGAGGGTAGCACCTTCCTCAGCTGTACGCATAGGATGATGGGGTGTCTTTAATGCTTTAAGTCTCTTGGGTCAATACATATTCTGATTTCATCTGAGCTTTTCTTATGAGCAACTACCATGGAAGACACCCATTCAGTTGGTTCTGTAACTGAACATATCACACATTGCTGCACAATTTTATCTAACTGGACTTTGACTTTGTCCTGCATAGCTATCAGAACTCTTGTCGCTGGTCTGACCACTGGACTGACCTCTGGGTCTAACTTCATGTAGTACACAACTGGAAGTTTACCTAGCTTGTCTTCTTCAAAATCAGCATACTCTGAGAAAATAGCATCTGTGAAACTGGAACTAGGACATGTGTTACATGATGGAATTCTTTGGTAAAAGAAAGCAGTTCGTTTTTAAACTGTCTCTAAGACCTAATAATGACTACACACTACATAAAACTGCAAGCTGTAACTTCCCAGGTGAATAACATGAAAGCACTACTGAGCCTTCAGTTTGAATCTCTTCACCTCCATAAGCATTCGCACAATTGGCCAAATTAAGTTGTTCACCAGCTCTTACTCTAGCAAATGTTTCTGCTGCCATAACATTGTACTTTGAACCAGTGTCCACTTTGGGCTCTGTGGGGTTACCATTAATCAGGACAGTACAAAACACTTTGTTCTTTGCCAACAAATCCACTGCATTAACCTTTTCACCAACCACTGAAACACCATCTACATAGAAAGTAGAGTCACAGCTTTCTATATGTTCAACTTGCTTTTTTGAGTGACCTTTTTAATAAATAAATGAGGCTTACTTGATTTACAAAGCTTTTGAAAGTGGTTATATTTTTTACACTTGTGGCATTGCTGACCAATGTGCAGCCACGGTGGTGCAGCGGTTAGCGTTGCTGCCTCACAGCAAGAGGTTCTCCGGTTCGATCTTCGGCTGGGGTGCCTTCTGTGCGGAGTCTGCATGTCCTCCTTGTGGTTGTGTGGGTTTCCTCCGGGTGCTCCGGTTTCCTCCCACATCCCAAAGACATGCTGTAGGTGGATTGGACACTCTCTAAATTGGCCCTAGGTGTGAGTGTGTGCATGTGTGTGCCTTCTGTGGAAGGTTGGGCGCCGGGTTGGCAACTCGACACTGTAAAACTCCACTGCCAATCATGAGCGAACAGGTGATCCGCTGTGGCGACCCCTAACTGGGAAAAGCTGAAAGAAGAAGAAGAAGGCATTGCTGACCAAATGAAAACACTTTTATCTTTTAGACTCATGACTGGCACCACAATTATGACCGTGAACAATGAGACTTGACTTGGATTTTGCTGACTCACCCTTGTGCTGCATTGAGCATGTCCGTTTTACTGAGCTAGTCTTAGAACTTGCTAGAAACATACAGGCTCTCCCTGGGAATCCCACAGGGGCTGCAGCTGCCATGTGTGTAGGCCTGTTTCTGTTAACTACATGCTGCCTGCTGTCTCTTTGCTATAAAGGCTGCCCAAACCATGCTCTTATCACTTGCAAGCATAGCATATTCATGTGCCTTTCTGTAAGCTCATCTATTTGACAAATCTATATGGCTTTGATCAATGCTAAATCCATGTATCAAAGCAAAATCTTTATCACTGCAGCAATTATTGACACCACATACAAGCCTGTCTTTTTATCAACTCATCTTTCAAATCACCAAATCTGCATGTTTTAACTTTGCTTCTCAAGTGAGTAATGTAAGCTGTAAAAGTTTCTCCTGGCTCTTGGTCTCTTGTATAAAATAAGTGCCTCTCCAATGTAACATTTGTCTGGGAGTTGCACATTTCTTACATTTCAAGCACTAGGGGCCCTCCCTTGATTCAGCTTGTATGACAATGTCAGTTTTCCACTTCTCCTGCGTGTACCGCTGGTGCATACACAAATAACACACTCTTTCAATGGCTTCTGACCCTGCTAGATTAAGCAGAATAAATGCCCTTGTACGTGCATCTTTATCAGAAAAAAATTGCTTGTACTCCAATTCTCTGCAATGTTATGATCAAACACAAATGGACTGGGTCTGCAAAATCCTTCTGCCATGCCAACACACAGTAATAAATTCCCTTGGAGTTATGCATGAACATACACACATATACCTCAGAAATTTATGCCAGAAACTTGTAATTATTCTCAACAGCACAATAGACTCTCTGAAATAACTGTACTTTCACAATAAGTCTCCGTAGCACAAGAACACTTTGAAATTACTATACTTTGCGAAACCATTCTTATCAGTGTAAGAAACGCTACAAAATGATGCAAATGAAGTGTACACAGCACAAGACATTTTTCAAAATAACTGTACTTTGCACACAGTAAACTCTTCGGAATAACTGTACTATAAAAAAATAACACACTGCAAATACTTTGCACACTCTTAGATACTTCAACCAACTCTAGTTATACTAAATAGCTCTAGTAACTCATGCAAAAATGTGGTTGTTTGCTAAAAAAAATGCAGTCGCTTTGCTTTTCCATGTTCATTTTGTCCTTTTATTGTACTCGTTTGACTTCTGTCATGCTCATTGTACTTTTCTTGTGCTTGTTTTACTTTTAACATGCTTGTTATGCAAATCAGAAGTAATTCTGAATGTTCTCATAAGTATTTCGAATAATTTTATCAAATATCGTGGTTTTGGATATTTCCCTTAAACAATAACACATTTTGTTGTGAACCACTTCTCAATGACCAGGAGTTGAAATAACACAGTAAGACACTGTTCTGATTTATTCAAACAGATGTCCAATAAAAGTCGTGCAGTAAAACTTTCCCAAAAAAGAACAATTAGATTCTCCTAGCACCACTTATGCAAGTTTTAATTACCTGAAATTAATTTCTGACCTTTTTCAATTGTTTGAGCAGGTTGAGACGAGTCATTCCTCTGTATACCTCTATTTCTAACTGCACACCTTGTGGCTCGACTTCTGGCTTCTTGTTGCTCAGACATCTTGGTTCCAACACCATGCCACTCAGGCACGCCAGTTGTGGTACTATGTTGTTAAGACATGTCGCTCGTCTGGTCTGGTTAAAACAGACGAACAGTTGTGGGTTTGGTTCAAACAGCTTTATTACATACAAACACATTGGGATTGAGGCTTAGTAACTTAAACTTAGATAAACGTGCAAACAGACTGACTAATGCACTCGTACATGTTAACATTCTGGCTGTTCATTGAAAAATTGCACTGTTGCCTGCACGGGCTCTGTGTTTATATACATATGCCCTCACTTTGAAATGCTTCTTAAAAATACAATGCACAATGTGTTCTACAGTGATGTTTTCTGAAAACTTTCAAGTATTTTCCCAGTCTGGGAGAGTAATAAAGATAAAACCAAACATCACTTAGAAGTACAGGCTGTACCATGCATCTTAGCATGGATAACCTTCCTTTTAGGTTAATCCAAGTCTATAAGTGTGTCTGTCTGGGATAATTGTTTCTATCAGGAGGGTAAAACTAGTATTTGAAGATGTACATAATTTTGTGTTAGTATTAAGTTAATATGTTCTAGGGGTTTATTGGGTGGGGTGTTTATTTTTTTCTTGCAGGCTTTCAATAAAACAAAGTTTTGTAAGATGTGACATAGGCTAAAATGGATATGACAAGAAACAAGTGTATAAAAGATCAATCTGCCAAACATAAGTGTATGCATGTAATGCAAAAGCTGGGACTAGATACTTAACAAAAAAGCTGTTGCACATAAAAGGTAGGGAAAATAACTTTTTAACAGAATGGCATTTTCTATATTATTTTTTTAAATGGTCTCACAGATGTATACAAAAAGAAAGAAAGAGTAGTGTACTATATTAAAAATGTAGAGTGCAAGTAGTTATGCTACAGGAGACAATTTGGAAAGAAATGAACATTTGAATTTGATAAAGAAAGGTTTTCAGGACAGTTATTCAGTGGAATACCTGGGACAAAGGAAAAGAGGAGTACTTATATTAATTGCAGAAGGAGGTCCAATAGTGATAGAAGAGAATAAAAAAAGATAATAATGGTAGATTTGTAGTACTGGGCTACTGGCAAGGGAGGGGAATTATACTGGCATGTACGTATATTCCACCAAAAACTGCTATAATGAAGCTTAAGAAAATTCTGGAAGAAATAATCAGCTTTCAGCAAGGAATGTTACTTATAGGTGGGGACTGGAATTTGATTTGCAGCAGTGAAGATGTATCGGGGGGCCCAGAAGGGAAAATATAACAAAGGAGGGTAGATTTTTGAAGAAATTTATGAAAATATTTGGCATGGAAGACGTGAATTCAGTAGTATGAGTTAGGAATGAATTTACATATTATTCCTCAAGATACAAACGCTGGTCTAGACTAGACAGAACATATATTTCACAGGAACATGTGCATTTAATAGAAAGTTTTGATATGCATCCAATAACTATTTCAGATCACACGCCAATAATAACAAAAAATAAAAATGCAGTGTAATGAAATAAAAATGAGACACTGGCACTTTCCCACCTGTCTGTTGAAAAGAGAAGAATTTAAGGAATGGGTAGTGGAAATTATTCAGGAGTTGTTAGGGAAGAAGGAAATGTTGTTCTGAAAATGTAGCTGGGGGAGGGGGTAAAATTTAAAGTGGAATTTAAAAATAGGGTGGAAATAAAAGAAAGAGGTAGTTAAGAAATAACAATAGAAATTACAAAGGTTAAAATATTGCAGAATAGGGAGATTCGCACAGAACAAGAAGACCAGTTACAGAATGCTAAATAGAAAATAAGGGATTACCTTGATAATATGAATGAGTTTAGAAAGATAGCTGTTAAGTAAATATTTTTTGATAATACCTACAGGGCACAAAAACTTTTAGCACAATGACTCAGGCAACAGAAAGTAGAAAGTATTATTGCCAAGCTTAGGGGCCAAATAACAAAGAAGATAATGAGATCATGTAGAGCTGCTAGAAATATTTTTAAAATTTTATGAAAGTCTGTATAAACAGAGAAATATGAAAATTAAGAAAAGGTAAAAATGGAAATGTTCATAGAAGAATTTTATTTGCCAAGGTCTCAATTACTAACAGTTAAGGTTTGTATAGATTTAACTTCAGCATTTGACAGGGTCATGCACGTAGCACTGATCAATAAATTAGTACAACTAGGTGTTGAAGTACTCTTGATAAGATGGATAGCTGCATGGCTTACAAATAGGACATGGCAAGTATCATACAGCAGCTAGACAGGCAAAATCCTTGGTTGCAGTCAGGGTGTCCCACAGGGCTCTGTCCTAGGCCCTTACTTGTTTTAAATTGTATCTTTCAGACCTATTTTGTTCATCTGAGGTGTTCTACAGTCTATATGCAGATGACCTGAAATTGGGTAAACTGATTACATGTGTTACAGATAAAGCGTCTGCAAAATAACTTGACTAAATTGACCATTTGGGCACAGGAGAATAATATGCTGAAAATACATCAAAAACTAAGCATATGAGATAGGCATAAATTGAAAGGTGAATATTTATTACAGCACACCGTGATTGAAACTGTAGACTCATTTAGGAACCTGGGTATATGGGTAGATTCAACTATGATTTTTTCTAATCATATCAACCAACTGGTTAATGATAGTTATAGAACTATAGGTTGTATAAAAAAGATTTATAAAGTCTAGGAAATCAAAAATAATGAAATCGTTGTCTGCTAGTTACATTAGACCCAAATTGTAGTACGGAATAACAATATGGAAACCCTATCTAATAAGCATGAGTAAACTGGAAAAAGTACTACAGAAATATACCAAGGGTATCCATGGATGTGAAAATTTAAGTTATTATGAAAGACTAAAATATATGAACTTGTACAGGGTCTCTTACAGATATCTAATAGATGATCTCATTCAGGTATATAGGACATTTAGTGACAACTACCTCTGGAAATGTTTGGGGTTAACAAAAAGTACTACAGAATCATCAGGCAATCTATGTAGAAGATTCTATAGGAATGACAAGTGTACTAATTGGTTCTCTGATAGAGTAGCTGATGCATGGTACAGACTACCAAATTACATTAAAGCAAGTGTTTTGGTATCTTGACAAGCTAGAAGGGCATTAATGCCTGTGCTTGAAATATTTGTATGTATGTTAAGATAGGAGGAGATGAGATAAAATGATGTGTAACCAATTCACAAGTCCCCAGGAATAGATGGTATTCCTGTGAAGGTTTGGAAGTAAGAAAGGGAAAAAAAACTGATATAAATATCTGGAAGGTTTTGTTTAACAGTATTTTAAGAGGAAGAGAAGCACCAACATCCTGGAAGAAAGAGGTGATGGCTGTAATATCTAAAGAGGGTAAAGACCCATTAGACCTAGCTTCATACAGGCCCAATTCAGTCCTAAACCATGATTATTTATAAAGTGTTTGTCTCTATAATGGCTAAAAGAATGGCAAAAGTAGTGCCAACATTGATAGATTTGGATCAATGTGGTTTTGTTGAGGGAGGCAAACATTTGACATTAACTAAACGCTGATGATTCAGAGGGAAGCAAACTGTAAGAAAATACCACTGTTAGGTCTTAATGCAGAGAAAGCATTTGACAGAGTATGCCAGGAGTTTATAAGCAGGGCAATGGAAGCATTTGCATTGCCTGATAAAATTATAAGGTTGATTAGCAGAATATATGGAAGACTGGAGGTGAAAATTAAAGTGGGTGGGTACCTCTCTGATAATTTCTGTTTGAGCAGAGGAACCAGGCAATGGTGTCCTCTTTACCCTTTGCTATTTGCATTATATTTAGAACAATTGGCAAAGAAAATAAGGGACTCAGAAATTCAAGGATATAATTAGTATGGTAGTCAAGAAAAGCTGGTTGTATTTGCACATGGTATTATTTCATACCTGATAAAACCAGAAAAGGACATTTCGTGTTGTGGAACATTGTGAGACAGTTTCACATCTTTTCAGGATACAAAATTAATGAAGCTAAAACAAAGGCAGTAGCTATAAATTATGTACCCGCACATGAAATTGGTTCAGCTATATCCATATTTATGGGGACATGATAAAATGAAGTTCTTAGGAGTATGGATTAAAAAGGATTCTGGTGTGGCAGCTAAGGATATGTGGGAAGAAAATAAAAGATAATTCAAAAACTCCAAAATTGGAAGCTCTGTTTTATGGAAATGGATGGCAAGATACAAGCAGTTAAAATGTTTAGTCCCTTTAGTTTTATTCACAGGTCAGGCGTATTTTTATTAACCAGAGGGGAAGTTATGCATAGCAATTTAATAAAGAGCTGAAGGATTTTATCTGGGAGGGGAAGACTGCAAAAGTCAAGTGAGAAGTTGATTCTTGCAATAGAACAAGTTAGTTTGGGATTACCTGATTTGAAGGGGTATTTTAGAGCTACACAGTTAAGGCTCCTATAAATAGCACAAACAGAAACCTATCATTCAAAGTGGAAAGGGATGGTGATGAAATGAGGGAAGCTCAAAAAAGGAGAGACTGGGATTTTGGTTGCAGATCCTTAAGGACAATAACAATAACCATAGAGAATATTATATTCATAAAGTTGCAGAAAGTATTCTAAGAATTAAGCCAACACAGAACTGGTGAAAGGAGATTCTGTCAGCGGGGATGACTGCAATTAAGGATACAGACTACAGACCTTTTGAAACACGAGCGAGGAAAAAAACGATAAGAGCCGGTAACTATAAAAACACTTGTTTAATGAGCGCTTTCGGTGGAGCAAATACTTCACCTTCATCAGATATAGAAACATCAATTAACCATGTTTAAATACATTTACACAGTAACTAAATAAGTTAATTGCTTAATTACAAATGGTTAAACCACTTCCAAAGAAAGGGGGAAAGAAAGCATAAATATAATGGCAAGTAGTGTCATGTTATACACGACCACTATATAATGTAATCTGAAAATACTGAACATTAATTGAAAAAACTGTACATCAATTAAAAAACTATCAAAGCAGCAGCACCAAAAAAAGCTAAAAGCCAAACAATGCTAGTAAAAGCCAGAAAGGACTTGGGTCAAGTTTAGATTTTCCAATGTTGTTTGATTTCATAAACAATTCTGATACTAATAAATAACTGTAGATTTTAACAACAAGTTCTTCTTACAAATTTTAATAACCATAACGTAATCGAAAAAGTTCATCACAGCCGTTTATGTGTTACTCCATAAGGAGTATGCCTATAAAGTAAACAAACGGTAATAGACTAGAAAATATTACATTATATATAAAAATGTTAGTATTAAATTAATAATATATATATGTATATATGTTTAAAAATAAAAATAAATAAATGTATAAAAATATGAATATATAAAAGTATAAGTGTAAATGCAAAAATAAACCAACATAAATTCTATTTTATTTCATCTCCTCAGGGCTAACCATTTAAGAATACATTTAATAGACAGATGTTCATTAAGGCCTGGATGTGTATATGCTGTGGTTCTTATTTGCCACATTAGTTCATCTATCTCCAATAAAAGTTGCCAAGGGCCCCCTCTTCGATCATTTTGCCTTTGATGTAAAATGACAAATTTAAAATTATGATCCGGGCATTCGGAGATATGTTTTGCCAGAGCGTTATTCATATCTTTTTTACTAATGGCATAACAGTGCTCATAAATACGTTGTTTAATTTTTCTTTCTGTTTTGCCTATATAAAAGGCTTTGCACTGATCACATAATGCAGCATAAGCAACACCCTTAGTCTCACAATGGTATCTCATATTGATGTTATAAAGCTTATCATTAATGACAACTTCCTTTGCTACTAAAATTAATCTACATTGTGGACAGGCCCCACATTTGAACATACCATAAGATCTATTAGCTTGTGGTTTCTTCCTCCTTTCCAGTAATGCTTTGAGGTTAAGGTTCCTTCTATATGTAATTTTAGGTTGCAACCCTAACTTTTTATAAAGGGTTGGATCCTCTATGATAATTTTCCAATTTTTATTAAAAATTTGCCTAATTATTTGATGGTCAATGGAAAAAGTGCAAAGAAAGCTAATCTTGTAGATGTTATTCCTAGTGGATAATGGAACATCACCTTGTTCAACAACCGGTGGAGAAGTATTAACCACTTGCCCACACAGTAATGGTTTAAAATGTCCAGAATGATGTTTAAGTAAGACCTCATTCTTAATATTAACCACTAGGTTAATAGGATACCCTCTATTGATAAACATGTTTTCTAAGTTCTCACATTCTTTTCCAAAATCCGAAAACTCAGTAGTCATTCTAGCTGCCCTTACCATCTGTCCTTTAACGACCACTTTCTTTTGATGGAAAGGGTGGCAACTACTGAAGTGTAAGAAAGGATTAGAATATGTGGGTTTCCTGTAAATCTTACTTTTGTACTTAGAATTTGGTCTATCGTTGGTAAGAAGAATGTCAAGAAAATTGATGCAGTTTTCATCTAAATTATAAGTAAATTCCAAAAATAGTGATACTTGCTATGAAGGAAGGAACTAAAGATTTTGGCCCTTTCCAAATAATGAACATGTCATCCCGGTACCTGGTGTACCAGGTGACACGCTCTTGAAAAAATGGATGGGTGAAAAGTAACGTGTTTCCCCAATGGGCCATGTTGGCATTTGCAAAGCTAACATCACATGGGGAGCCCATGGCCACACCAGATTTTTGTAAATATAAGTCACCCTCAAAGGCCTTGAAGTTGTTAGATAAAACTACCTCCAACAATGTTTCAATTAAGTAGATAGTATCATCTGAAACACTTCTAGAAACCAAAATGTCCCTAATCCATTCAATCCCTAAGTTTTGGGGTATGACTGTATAGAGGTCCTTCACATCTATTGTCAAAAAGCATGCTTCGGCCTGATACTCCAGGCCGTTGATGTTGTGTAAGAAACCCCATGAATCCTTACAAATTTGTGGTTCAGATTCAATAAGGGGTTTTAAAAGATTATCAACATATTTAGTGCATGTGTATGTCACCGACCCCCACCCGTCAACTATTGGTCTAAAAGGTGGGTTATTAATTGACTTATGTAATTTAGGAGTGCCAAAAAAGGCTGGCACCTTGGGTGCTAACATTGATAGGTATTGATGCAAGTCTATATCAATGTAGGCTTCTAAAAATAGATCTTCTAAGATGTTTTTAATCTTTTTATAAGCCATGTTGAGCTCATTAATAGAGACTTTCCTATAAACATCTGTGTCCATGTGTTTTCTCATGTGTTCAACATATGTTTTATGGTCCATGAGAACCAGCCCCCCACCCTTATCAGGTTTCATTGCACGAATATCACATGCATTCAACAGGTGGATGAATTCATGTTCGGATGGTTTGATGTTCACATTATTATTAAACTGGTTGTTACCAACTTTATACATCACTCTTAAATCCATCTCACACATTCTTTCAAAAAAGACCAAGATTTGGATGTAAAGGTGGATGAAAAATGTTAGAGAGTCTTCTAGAACTAACTAAAGATGAATTATCACCTATTAAAACATCTAGATTTTACTTACGGACAAATAATTTTAGATCAATTATGGTTTTAACTAGATCCATTTTCCTACTAGGTACAAAAGATAAACCCTTCGAGAAGAAGTCAACCAATTCTTGTGTGATGTCCAACTCTGTAAAATTGTAAATGTTAGTCACCTTCAGAACTTTTATGTATAAAAGGATCAGAATTATGCCTAAGTTCATTCACTATCTCCTCCGCTGCCTTCTGTTTCGTAATGAGGGTTGTTTCTTGTTCAATTGGCGACTGTTCTGTTGCCCATTGAGGTTCCTGTGAAAACCCTGTTGATTTGATGTGGCTGCCACATCCATATTGCTGTTATTGTTATTTAAACCTCTATGTTGATTATTGTTAGGAACTATATTGTTGTTCCTGGAGGCATTGTTATTATTAAGCCTTTCACTACATCTCAGTGGTTGTGTTTGTACCTCATCAGGAACAGGGTCTCCGTTGGTATGATTATCCAGTGATTCAAATCTATTAACATTGTCCAATTCAGAAGTCTAATTAGGGACATTTGAAATAGTGGAGTTGTAAACAGGAGGTCTAGGATATGCTTTATTATTTGTATAGTCATATACATCTCGTGCTATTTTTTCTTTTTGGTTGTTAGCAAATTAGTCATAGTCGCCTCTATGCTCATAAAAATCCAAGCATATTCATACTTGTATCTTGGAAACTCATTATGATTTTTAATAAGATGGTCTAAAATCTCCAATTCTGCCTTTAAATCACTGATTTCAATTTTGTAAAAATTAATCAGAGCCCCCAAAAACTCAAAACCTTGTCTGTCAAATAAAGCCAATAGTTCACGATGGAAGAGAGAATCTTCCACTAGTCCCATTGGGTAGTGCCACTGACGTAAGCCTTTAGGTATTATTTTTTTCTCTATACATTCTTGTAGATATGCAACTTCAAGTTGCAATTTCCTGCATCTGTATAGCTTAAAGTCAGTCATTAATGCTAGAAGATAAGGCACTCACCATGGGTTCATTGTCCTGTCAGCTATCCACATTATTTTCAGAAGTAAAAAAGTTGTTATTGCAGAGGAAACTGGCCATGGAAGGATACATGCTTTCCTGAGGTGTTACTTCCTTATTTGGCAAGTCCCTCTCATCTGGTTGTAATCCTACTAAATCAGAATGATTAACAACTGAAACAATAGAGTTAGATACTGACATGTTAGAGTTCGGAGCAAGCGTTGTTCCTGCTCCTATAAAGTTTTGTTGACTAACGTTAGTTATAAGTTAACTTGGCTGCTGCATATTCACACCGTTTAATTAATAACCCACCTTTTAGACCAATAGTTGACCGGCGGGGGTCGGTGACGTACGCATGCGCTAAATATGTTGATAATCTTTTAAAACTCCTTATTGAATCTGAACCACAAATTTGTAAGGATTCATGGGGTTTCTTACACAACATCAATGGCCTGGAGTATCAGGCCGAAGCATGCTTTTTGACAATAGATGTGAAGGACATCTATACCGTCATACCCCAAAACTTAGGGATTGAATGGATTAGGGACTTTTTGGTTTCTAGAAGTGTTTCAGATGATACTATCTACTTAATTGAAACATTGTTGGAGGTAGTTTTATCTAACAACTTCATGGCCTTTGAGGGTGACTTATGTTTACAAAAATCTGGTGTGGCCATGGGCTCCCCATGTGGTGGTAGCTTTGCAAATGCCATCATGGCCCATTGGGAAAACACGTTACTTTTCACCCATCCATTTTTTCAAGAGCATGTCACCTGGTACACCAGGTACCAGGATGACATGTTCATTATTTGGAAAGGGCCAAAATCTTTAGTTCCTTCCTTCATAGCAAGTATCACTAAGTTAACTGACTTTTTGGAATTTACTTATAATTTAGATGAAAATTGCATCAATTTTCTTGACATTCTTCTTATCAAGGATAGACCAAATTCTAAGTACAAAAGTAAGATTTACAGGAAACCCACATATTCTAATGCTTTCTTACACTTCAGTAGTTGCCACACTTTCCATCAAAAGAAAGCGGTTGTTAAAGGACAGATGGTAAGGGCGGCTAGAATGACTACTGAGTTTTCGGATTTTGGAAAAGAATGTGAGAACTTAGAAAACATGTTTATCAATAGAGGGTATCCTATTAACCTAGCGGTTAATATTAAGAATGAGGTCTTACTTAAACATCATTCTGGACATTTTAAACCATCACTGTGTGGGCAAGTGGTTAATACTTCTCCACCGGTTGATGAACAAGGTGATGTTCCATTATCCACTAGGGATAACATCTACAAGACTAGCTTTCTTTGCACTTTTTCCACTGACCATCAAATAATTGGGCAAATTTTGAATAAAACTTGGAAAATTATCATAGAGGATCCAACCCTTTATAAAAAGTTAGGGTTGCAACCTAAAATTACATATAGAAGGAACCTTAACCTCAAAGCATTACTGGAAAGGAGGAATAAACCACAAGCTAATAGATCTTATGGTATGTTCAAATGCGGGGCCTGTCCACAATGTAGATTAATTTTAGTAGCAAAGGAAGTTGTCATTAATGATAAGCTTTATAACATCAATATGAGATACCATTGTGAGACTAAGGGTGTTGTTTATGCTGCATTATGTGATCAGTGCAAAGCCTTTTATATAGGCAAAACAGAAAGAAAAATTAAACAACGTATTTATGAGCACTGTTATGCCATTAGTAAAAAAGATATGAATAACGCTCTGGCAAAACATATCTCCGAATGCCCGGATCATAATTTTAAATTTGTCATTTTACATCAAAGGCAAAATGACCCAAGAGGGGGCCCTTGGCAACTTTTATTGGAGATAGATGAACTAATGTGGCAAATAAGAACCACAGCATATACACATCCAGGCCTTAATGAACATCTGTCTATTAAATGTATTCTTAAATGGTTAGCCCTGAGGAGATGAAATAAAATAGAATTTATGTTGGTTTATTTTTGCATTTACACTTATACTTTTATATATTCATATTTTTATAAATTTATTTATTTATATTTTTATTTTTAAACATATATGCATATATATGTTATTAATTTAATACTAACATTTTTATATATAATGTAATATTTTCTAGTCTATTACCGTTTGTTTACTTTATAGGCATACTCCTTATGGAGTAACACATAGATGGCTATGATGAACTTTTTTCGATGAAGTTATGGTTATTAAAATTTATAAGAAGAACTTGTTGTTAAAATCTACAGTTATTTATTAGTATCAGAATTGTTTATGAATCAAACAACATTGGAAAATCTAAACTTCACCTAAGTCCTTTCTGGCTTTTACTAGCGTTGTTTGGCTTTTAGCTTTTTTTGGTGCTGCTGCTTTGATAGTTTTTTAATTGATGTACAGTTTTTTCAATTAATGTTCAGTATTTTCAGATTACATTATATAGTGGTCGTGTATAACATGACAACACAACTTGCCATTATATTTATGCTTTCTTTCCCCCTTTCTTTGGAAGTGGTTTAACCATTTGTAATTAAGCAATTAGTTAACATATTTAGTTACTGTGTAAACATATTTAAACATGGTTAATTGATGTTTCTATATCTGATGAAGGTGAAGTATTTGCTCCACCGAAAGCGCTCATTAAACAAGTGTTTTTATAGTTACCGGCTCTTATCGTTTTTTTTTTCCTCGCTCGTGTTTTAAAAGGTTTGTATGTGTTTTAAGTCATGGTGTTTCTATACAGACTACAGACAAGAACAGGCTGGAATTTATTGTAGAAAACTGGCAAAATAACAAGGCATTATAATAGAACGGGAAGAGACCAAGAATTTATTTGGACTGCAGGCTAGAAATTGTCTTCCCTATCAAGGACTGCTATTGGAGTGTTGGCAGAGAGAGAGAAATAGGGGGATCCTAGGCAAAATACCAGCACTGGTAGAGTTTTTAGTAAAATCTAGAACAGAAGCTTGCTGTTTAAAAAGGAATAATTAGTAGAACATATAGAATATTGCATGATAAGTATTGGAATCATTCGGAGGAGAGTAGAAAGGATTAGGAAGAGAGATTGGATACACAGTTCACAAGGAAACAATGGGGATATGTGCGTCTCCCCCAGATATTCAACAAAGTCTAGACTATTTAGGATCTTTGCTTGGAAGTGTTTACATACGTATTTTTATACCCCAAGTAGACTCCAAAGAATTTTTCCTCAGATAGACAGTAAATGTTGGAGGTGTGATGGGGAAGAAAGAGGTAATTGAGAACATATTTTCTGGGAGTGTAATGAGCTGACAGACTTTAAAAATTCTGTTCAGGCTACTGTAACAGAAATACTGGGTGAGCAAATTGGTGTGACTAGAGAAATGATTTTTTGAGCTATGATACAGAATCGGAATTACATAAAGTACCGGCCCCATGACACTCACAGCAGCACTTGAGAAGCAATGGAAAAAAATAAACACGTACTTAGTGTAAAACTTTTATTTAACTGCTTTTGTCCGTAGACTTCTTCAGAACATATTAACGAACATCAGACACCAAACTAATACATTTTTATACTCTTATAATATAAGCTCAATAAACCAATTATCACATCAACTAATCAATTTAATTGTCAAACAATTAAAAAATGAGGGAATGTAAAATCATTTTTTGTTTAAACACAACCTCCTGTTTTTAAAAACAACACTTTATATTTATAACTTCTTTCAAACCAGGTTTTTATCAGCTTCCAACTCGATTTGCCAATGTTTCCCTTTGCTCCAAATAATTTTTATAATCCCCACATCGCAAATCCAAAGTGTCTTGTTCAACAATGGAAAAAAGACATTTTTTATAAATTGCACATATATGGAATACTTATATAAAGCATTGTTGCCATCACACTTTTTTTTATAGTCTACTGGTGTTCTCTTATTCTTTCTTGAAGTGTCGTAGTGGTCATACCTATATAAAATGCAGTACATCCACTACAAATACTAATGTAAACCACCCCCTGGTTTTACATGTAAAATGCCCTGGAACCCTAGCAGTTCTTTGAAAAGTGTGTATAAATATAAAGGATCCTTCCAAAATAAATCGGCAAAACCTACAAGTACCACATTTGTACATTCCATCATTTTTATGTGTACTTAAAGTACTAGGGATATACTTATTACTTTCTCTGTGCAATAAATGTTTTAAACCTGTACTTGTTTTTATATCCAAAATTAGGCTTATCACCAACTATTTTTTGTACAACTCATTGTTACCCTCCAAGATTTTCCAATTATTTTGAATAACACTTTAAATCATGGTGCTGTCAACTGTCATCTATAAGTTACAAACCAGTTCCTTATTTCCACCACTTTTGATGTTATTATTTTTGAAAGGATACTTAAGAATGGGGGGTATAACTGATGTCTCTTTTGAATCGGAATTGCGTAGTCATATAAGGCCTTGCTGAGTCTATTTACGGTGACTGCCAAAAAAGCAATTACTAGAAAATGGAAATCAAAGTCTAAACCAACTGTACTAGAAGTTGTGAATATAGTAACAGAGATAAAACAACTGGAAAAGGGAGCTTTTGAAAAGGATAGAAAAAATGGAAATTGTGGGAATAATGCATGCAGAAGAGGAATGAAGTTTAAAAGAAAGCAGGATTTGAATGAGCTATGTAATGTTTGACTGACAGTGACTAGATAGATTATAAGTGATGTATTATATTTGCAACTAAAATTATGTCAGTGTGATTTGTTTTCAATGTATGATTGCCTATGTTATAAATGATAATTTGATAAAGATGTTTCTTGTTTAATATAAAAAAGGTGTACCGAAAGACGTCAAGAGTCAAGTAAGATAAGATTCTTCCAATAGAACAAGTTAGTCTGGAATTACCTGATTTGAAGGGGTATTTTAGAGCTACACAGTTAAGGCTTTTATACGTAGCACAACCAGAAACCTTTAAATCTGTAACTGGGCAGTCTGGCTACACTCCTCGTTTTCTGGCATACAGTTAGTGAAGGCTTTTGATGTCAGCAGCTCCTGAAAATAATGTGGCTAAAAGTGATGTTACATTTCAACTTTTAAAGAAACTTTATTGTCATTTAGGAAACACAAGTGCTACCTAAACAAAATTTTGAGTGCCATCTCTTTTACAGGAGAAACCAAACACAAAAAGACAGACATGATAGCTGTTAAAGAATAAACAATAACTATAGTACAAAACTAAATATCTAAGTAGCTGTTGTACATGCTTGTACACTATTTATTACAATGGACAACACTGAGTACCAGATAATTAACACATGAAAAGAAAAGTACACTATACGCAGAGGTGAGATTGTGTGATATTGCACATAAGGAAGTGACTGGAATTGCACTTAAATGAGAATATATTCATTTTAGTATGCAATAAATAAATAAAATTACTGTATGGAGAAAAGAAAAAGAATGAGGGTGTAACAATCTACTATAGCTTTGATACATTCAGATTTATGTCCACATTAATGTGTCTTATTGCGGTTGGATAAAAACTGTTCATGAATCTGGAGGTCCTGCAGTGGATACTCCGTAATCTTCTACCAGAAGCAGGTTTAGTGAACCAACCATACATTGGATGAGAAGTGTCACTCAGTGTTTTGCAGGACCTCTTTTTACATCTCAGTTCAAAGAGCCGCTGTAAGGTAGGAAGACTAGCCCCCCCCCGATCTTTTCTGCTATTCTTACTATTCTTTGCAGCTTCTTCCTTTTGGCCATTGTGCTATTACTGAACCATACAGTGCAGTTGCTTGTGATAATGCTCTCAAAAGCTCCTCTGTAGAAGGTAATTAGAGCATTCATAGAGAGCTTTGCTTTTCTCAGCCTTCTTAGGAAGTGTAGTCACTGATGGGCTTTTTTAATTAGCTAGCTGGCCTGTGTTTGTATTCCAAGAAAGATCCTCTAATGTATGTACCCCCAGGAACTTTGTAGTTTGGATTCTCTCCACTTCTTCACCATTGATCTTGAGGGGCAGGTGCATGGCAGAGCTGTTTCTGAAGTCATTAATAATTTCTTTTGTTTTATTGATGTTCAGGTCCAAATTGTTGTTATTGCACCATTGATTCAGGGAGTTGACCTCATTCCTATACCCTCTCTCATCAACACCATGTATGAGTCCTACTACTGTGGTGTCATCTGCAACTTTGATGTGGTTGTTGCTAGCTTTCACAGAGTAGTCGTGGTTAAGGATTGTGAACAGTAGAGGATTCAGCACACAGCCCTGGGGTAATCCGGCTTGCAACTGCATCACTCAGCATGGTAGAGTGTGGAAATTACACGAAAAACAGCTTTATGCTGTTGAAGTCCCCCTCCCACTACAGTACTGCATCAGTTTTGATAATTCACAAAGGCATTAACAACTCTTCCTACTCACTGATCATGTAAATCATGTACACAAATGCACCTAAAAACAATGGAGCCTTGTAGGATGTAGAAGTGGTAACCGGCAAGGGAGGGTACTCCTCCTGAAATGATTACAGCAGTGTTGTAACATTTAAGAACAGAATGTCATCTCATAGAGCAGCACTACAGAAGAAAACTGCTTAAGCCAAATTTGTAGCAGGTATTGTGGGATACACGCTGGATTTATCGATAGCCATATTATGTTTTAACAGAGTCAAGTACCTGCGCTCCCATGCAGGGGGATACCCCCAAACTTAAATATACCTACTCTGAAGTCACAAAACAGTGGAGAAAAAAAAAGCACTACAGTCTGTAGTTTCACTTGTCTGTCTTTGATCATTCAGCACTCAGTAATACTGCTGTCAATTGAATAACAGGCATACATATTGTAGATGCACCACTTTTGGACTGCATTGTTTTAGTGCCATTTAATGGCTCTGCAGTCACTTGTATCAGAAATGTAACTGTGACAGAAGATTTGCATGCCATCTGAGCCATATCGGGGGAGCCATAGTGTTACATCCTCTAATGCTACTGTACTTTGTGTCAGTACAGGAAAACTATTCATTAATGGCAAGTTTGTGGTAACTTAACAAAAGACAGAGAACACTGTAATAAGGAAATTTGCTGTATGTACACTAGATTTACTAATCATTATATGGTAGACGTCAGTTCTAGATTCTTGGTATGGGTTAGAGTTATTAATTCAATCATGTACTTTATGCTGGATGATTATTAAAGTAACAGACTTTTTTTTAAACTTACAGCCACTTATCCACGTGTATGCGAAGAATCTGGTCACTTTTATTTCACAGGAATCTGGAAATAAACCTGTTTTATTGGCTCTAGCCCTGAAGGACATGAATGTTGAAGGGTTACAGACTGCAAAAGAGGTACTCCGGAGCTGCCAGGTCTGGTGAATATCTGACGTTTGAGCTTAGGCCCATGGAACTGTATCTGCTATCATGATCTTATCTAAATATATGACTTGCCATTTTAGAAGTCGTGGCATTTCACCCTTTCAGACAGATAGTGTTGAAAGCTGTCAGTTAAGCATTGTTGCTGCGATTTTCTTCTTCAAATGTACCTTTTACATTCCCAGTAAATAAAAGACAAATGACTGTCATTTAGACAAAGAACTGTTACTGAGAAACATTCATTCACTTTTTTTTTTGTTAAGGTTCTTGTGTATAAAATAAAATATATTTATGTTTTGTATGTCTGAAAGGTACTAGAGTGAATCACACATTTTGCCTGGCATTGCATCCATGTAGACAAATTAAATGTTGAAAGTTGGCAGTTGTTAAATTACAGCAACATAAAAGTTTTCTTCTTCAAATGACATATTCCCAATAAAATGTTTATCAACTTTTTTAAGGTTCTTATTCATAAAATTAAAATAAATAACATGTTTTGAGTGTCAGAAAGGTACTAGATTACACACACACACATTTTGCTTTGAGAGTTTAGGTTTTAACAATTTACAATTTTCTTTACTTATTGTACTGTATGGTAGGTAAAAGTAAATAAAAAATAAAATTAGATGACTTTTGTTCCATTACCCCAGAGGTAGAATATCCATACATGATACAGGTGGCCTAGGAGGAAAATATTTTGTGCCTGGTGTGCCAGGAGGTGCTGGGTTCTTGCCTTTCACACTGTAATAGTTAGCAGAGGATACAGGTGGAACTTTGTGAGTGTTGCTTTTTCAGAACAAGAAGGAGAGAACAGATGTAGCAACTTATAATAACGCTGGTGTGACTGCATTTATCTGCCTTCCTTATAATAGGAAGGTGTAGAACATGATGTAGCCTGAATGTATAATTCTTTAGCTGTTGCTTCTTCCCATTCTTATATATATATATATATATATATATATATATATATATATATATATATATATATATATATATATATATATATGGGTCCACTTTACATGGTCGACATTTCAGAAAGTTGACTTTCATGTGGCCGAGACCATACAATCAACTTTCAGAATGCCGGCCATGTAAAATAAACATAAAAACACAACAAACATTTACCTTAAACTGTTAGCAGGGGGGCTGTGCCCCACTGCAGCCCCCCGTAACTTTAATATACGAACTCCAAGATCGCAATACAGTGCGGAAGTGGGAAATTTTCCCTTTCCGCACTGTGCGGAGATGGCGGTTCCCCATGGTGGGCTTTTAAAAAGTCGATCATATAGTCTCGGCCATATGAAAGTCGACTTTATGAAAAGTCGACCATATGAAGGGGACCCATATAAATACACTGTACACTCAACTAGGGCACACAGTTATTTTGTGTGTGTATATGTTTTTTTTTTTTTTTTTTTTTTGTGAGAGAACACCTAGGATATCTGTCTAATATGGTTACAAGGATATGAGATCTCGTCAAGAGCTGATATCAAAAACTAGCTGGCCATTTTTTCTCTGATTAGGGTGGAAAAATGAATAACCTCAAGTTTTTTGTTAGTGAATCATTGCAGCAGGGTGATACTTATGTGTACTCCTAATGTGTATTTTATCATATTCAAATTGTGCTCATAGGTATTGTGCTGATGTGAGGTAATGCCAGCATTGCTTGTTTGAGTTTTGTTAAGAATTATATGTCATTTGTATGTCAAGCTGATCTGTACAGATGCTTGTGTTGAAAAATATATCTGATGTTGTAAATCTTTATTCATTCCTCACTGTTTAGGACTTCGGTTCCATCCTTGGAACCGACACAGCCGCTACCAAGCTTGCGCCAGCCAAAAACTCTCAGCTAAGATCTACCCACAATGCCCCTCTCATAGTCTCATCAGATCTTGTTTGCCATGTTCCTCGTCGGCTGTGCCAAGCCTTCTCTCAAGCTAAATGTAGTGCTTTGTGATTTATTTATATAATTACTGTCCTAGTCAGTTTCCCCTAAAGATTATCCTTTCGTCTTTAAATCTATATACTTTCTCTCCAAAACCTACCCTCTACCTTCGATAGCCTTTTCATACCATCGTTGGTACTGTCCCTCTTCCCTACCTTTGGTAGGCCCTTTCCTACCACTTTGTGTTATTTCTTAGTACCATTGTTGGTACTCCTCTTTTTTCTGTTACAAAAAAAAAAAAAAAAAACTCTTCTTCTATAACCTTGCTGTTGTTGTTTTGGTTGGTTATATTGTAGTTTAGAATTATAGTGTAGTTTTCCATGATGTCTAATAAAGTAAAACTAGGATTTCAACAGTATGATAAGTGTGGGCGTAAGATGCTCATCTCAGATGGTCATGCCTGGTGTGTTTATTGTTTGGGCATTCACCACATCAATGTATCTTATGATATTTGTTCTAGCTTCAGCAATCATACATTGGCTGAGCATAAGAACAAGCTGATTCTGAAGGGTATGATGAAAGCACCCTTCTTGGAGGTTCTTTCTGGGACAGAGGTCTCACCACCTCCTAAGCATAAGGATGTGAAGAAACACAAAAGGCACTGGGTTCCGACATCTCCGTCCTCCTCAGAACCGCGTCGACACTGGGCTTCTCCCACACCTTCGGCGCAGACAACTTCAGCACCAGGCTCCATGTCTTCTCCCTCAGTGCTGCACTTGATTCTGACTCCAACCACTGTACCAGCTTCGGCACCATCCCCCTTGGTGCCAACCCTGGTTTGGACACAGGCTCCGACTACTGTACCTGCATCGGCACCATCCCCAGCCACGGTGCTGATGTCTTATACGGCTCCACTGACATCGTCTGTTCCAAAGGTTGAACACCTTCCCAGAACCAGATATTCTCCTACTTATGACCCCTTTTTGGGACACCAGTTTAGTCCATTTCTTGACAGACCTGAATCTCCTTCAGCAGCTTCCTTCAGATCCACCAGGAGTCGTTCAGAACAAGATGAAGTGAGGGTTGTGGACAGCTTTTAGCAGCAAGAGGATTATCCACCCCTACTAGGTCTTCCTTCCCTCTTGGAATGGAAGCTCTCACAGCTTATTCACCTGTATATCTTCCTCTGGCCTCCTCCCAGGTCTCGGAGACTTCGGTACCGATGGCCATCCCGGTGCATTCTGTCTCTGTTCCAACAGCGGAGGCTTCCCTGTCGGCACAGATTACTCTTGCTGCAATGGCTCTGTTGCAACTGGCGCACTCTCTGAGCAGTGATTGGGCTGTTGGCACCGTATTTCCTAGTTTGGCGCCTATTTTTTCAGTGGTGCCGTCTACAGCCATGGCTCCCCCGGCAGCTACCAGTCCTCTCGGAGCTCCTCACCTGGAGGTGGGCTCCTCAGAGCAGGATGTTACCCCGGTTCTGAGGTTGCCCTTCTCGGTTCTGGGCTCCCATTCCTCGGGTGGGCCTGCTTTCCAGGTGATGGAGAGGGTCCTTGCCTCAACAGGCTCACAGTTGGCACCATTGGCATCGACACCAGAACCCCCCTCTAGCATGCAGCTATCCCAACCCCCTACTCTGGGATCCCAAGCACGGGAGCGGCAAGACCTTCCCTTGAAGGGGACCCTTTCTCTGGGGTCCTCCTCAGAAGATCCCACTGGGAAGCCACCCCGGAAGAAACTGTGCAAGAGGAAGCATCTTGATTCCCCTGAGGAATCCATCACTAAAGACACCGATTTGCAATGAGGGAGAAGGGTCTCCATGGTCTCCCCCCTGGAAGACATCTCATTTGGAGACATTCTTGAGATCCTGAAGCCGAGGAGAGACTGGAAGTCATCCAACCCTTCGGAGGAATCGGTGTTCTTGCAGGCCTTCCATGCTCGACCATCTACGTCGTGGGTGACCCCACCTGCAGATGAGCTTGTTAAACCTATTGTGCAGTGTACCTGGAAGGCCCCGGACAACATAGAACCTGTCCCCCGGAGGCCAGATAAAATTTTATCCATCCCTGAAGACCAGCCCAATTGGTCCAAGCAGCTGGTAGTTGATTCCCTGGTCGTGGCGGCGGCCACTAAAAAGGGAACTGGCAGAAGATAGTTCCACTGTTCATCCCTCGAACAGGGAGTCTCTGGGTATGGACAGACTGGGGAAGTGGGCTTACGCTTCAGTGACCTTTGCCATTCAGTTGCTAAATTATCTGGCACACTTTACTCTCCTCCAAAGAGACCTAATCTCAGAAATGTCTGCCTCTTTGGTGGGGATACTACCTGGGGAGGTGCGTGATACTGTTGCCTCTCAGCTAGCTACCTTGGAATCCATCTCAAATTCCTCGATGCACTTGATCTCTCACACCACTGAGAGGGCAGCTCGAGCAGCCGCATTTGGCATCGTCATGAGATGGCATGCTTGGATGCATTTGTGTGATTTTGCGGACCCCTTTAAATGTTTCTTTGTTAACGTGCCTGTTGACGATTCTTCCCTTTTTGGTCCCAAAGTAAGAGACAAACTATCACGTAGTGAGAAGGATGGAAAGACCTTGTCTGCTGTGGGCATATGGTTTTCCATCCCCCAGAAATGCTACTCCAGGAACCAGAGGGGAAGGGAATTGTGGTTCAAGAAGTCCAAAGGATCTTTTCATGATACTCTAAGCAATCCCCCCAGGTCAGAGGGGGCAACTCATCTGGAAGATGCTCCTTTCAGGGCAGAGGGGTCCACGCAACCAGGGCGCTAGAGATTCCTTCTCCGGCCGACCCTTCTAGCTCTCCTGAATAGTGGCCCGATTGCTTTCCTCTGGAAGAAGTCGGGGGTTGATTTTCCCTTTACCTACAGGCCTGGCAACTCATAACAACAGATGCGTGGGTGCAGAGAATAATATCCAGAGGCTATCTTATCCCATTCGATCTTACTCCCAGACCCATAAAATGAATCCCCGATGTCCCATCCCAGCAGAGGGAGGCTGCAGCCTTAGAAATCGAAAAGCTGCTAAGAAAAAGAGTCATCCAGCCAGTCCCATCGGACCAGAGAGGATCCAGATTTTACTTGAGGTTCTTTTTAGTGCCAAAAAAGACAGGGGACTGGAGACCAATCCTGGATCTCAGCTTACTAAACAAATTCATAAAACCTCAAAAGTTCCACATGGTCACAGTACAGCCCATCCTCCCCTTTCTGGGGAAGGACAACTGGATGTGCTCTATAGACCTCCAGGACGCATATTACCATATAAAGATGGACAAATGCTCCCAGAGATTTCTCCACTTCTGACTGGGAGCTAATCGCTTTCAGTTCAGGGTATTGCCCTTTGGTCTCTCGACAGCCCCCAGAGTGTTCACCAAATGTATGGCAGTTGTAGTAGCTCATCTCCGACTACAAGGATTCCAGGTGTTTCCATATTTAGACGATTGGCTCCTTACTGCCATGACCAGGAATATTCTCATTCTCAGTCTCTCTTACACTGTAGGCCTTGCTCTTCGCTTGGCTATCATGATCAACATGGACAAATCACAAATGTCTCCAACAAGAGCACTGGAATTCATTGAAGCGATCTTCGACACAACATTGTGTCAAGCTTCCCTTCCTCCTCACACGTTCTCAAAAATAAGAAGCCAGATTCAAGCCCTCCTTCCACAGACATTTGTACCAGCACGCCTTGTACTACAGCTTTTGGGATCTATGGCAACAACCATTACCTTAGTTCCACTGGTGAGGTTGCACATGAGACTTGTACAGTGGTTCCTTTCATCACAATGGTCAATCTTAACTCATCCTCTCGACCACATGATATGCCTTACAAACCTTTGTAAGAAAGAAATGCTTTGGTGGATGAAGCCAGAATCAAATCTTTGATGTTGACCATTCTGCCTTCCCCAGCCCAGAGCCACGGTGACCATGGATGCTTCCCTGTTAGGGTGGGGGGGCATTTCCAGGAAAGACAATCCAAGGCACCTGGTCCCCCATAGAGGCCAATTTGCACATAAATGTCCTGGAATTGAGGGTAGTTTTCTTAGCATTGCAAGTGTTCCACACAACCCTTCCTTCTGGGACCATTGCAATTCAATCAGACATCAGTCAGTCATCTAGTACATCAACAAACAAGGCGGAAACAGGTCTTACCTCTTGTGTTGGGAGGTCATGAGAATTTGGCACTGGACAATGTCTTCCAACCTCTTTCTCATAGCAACACACATTCCAGGGAGTTCCAGTCTTATTGCGGACAATCTGAGCAGGAACATTCTGAAGCCTCACTAGTGGTCCCCTCAGTCCGATAATAGCAGATCATATCTTCCGCCGTTAGGGCAGGCCTTGCTGCAACCTGTTTGCTTCTCCCCTAAACAACAAATGCAGAAGATACTTTGCCCTGATCTCCCCTCAGGGGGAGTCACCGAGGGATGCTGTGATGCATGATTGGCCCCCAGGTCTGTTGTATGCCTTTTCCCCATTTTTTCTCATCCCGAAATTCCTCCAGAAAGCCCAAAGGTTGAGAAGCAGAGTGAACCTCATTGCCCCTTATTGGCCCCAACAAGTCTGGTTCCCTTTCCTATGGTCTCATCGGATTCACAGCCCGTGGATCCTGGATCAATCCCAAGGTCTGCTGTCTCATCCTCAGGGACCCCAATCTCCACAGCCTCAAGCTCACAGCTTGGTTTCTCCACTTCTGATGACTGCTAGGCTACCTGATATTTCATCTCCTGTTCGCGAGATTTTTCTGGCTTCGCACAAACTTTCCACCAGGAAAATTTATTCTAGTAAGTGAGCTGGGTTCTCCAGATGGGCCAAAGAACATAACCTAGACCCCTTTTCCATGCCTATTCTGAAGATCCTATAATACCTGACTACCCTATTTACACGTAGGAGCTTCAGCTTCGACAATTACTGTGCATTTGGCAGCTATTGCAAATGTTCACAATGGGACTCACAATTCTGCTATGTCACACCGACTGCAAAACCTTCATGAAAGGAGTATTACATGTTAAACCTCCTATCAAGCCTCCTATAGAGCCTTGGGACCTGACAGTGGTGCTTCAGTCATTAACAAGTCCTCCTTTCAAGTCTTCTTACTCCTGTGATATGAAATTTTTGTCTTGGAGAAAACTACTTCTAGTAGCCTTACCTCAGTGAGAAGAGTATCTGAGTTGCAGGCCTTGAGTGTCAAGAGACTTTACTTGATTTTTCATAGAGAAAGAGTGTCCCTACATACTGACCCCCTCCTTTTTTCCCAAGGTCATTTATTGACCTACCAGTTTTCTTCCCTCATCATTCAAATAGAGGGGAATACCATTTGCATACCCTTGATGTTCATAGGCAACTTCGTTTCTACTTGGACAAAACTAAATCTTTCAGAAAAATGGATCGTTTGTGGCCTTTGCCGGACCCAGATTGGGTAGGCTGTCTCCAAAATGACTTTATCTTCTTTGCTCAGAAACTCCATTACTTTCATCTACCACCAGAACAAAGTGTCTTTACCTTCCAGAATAAAGGCTCACTCTACTAGATCGATGGCTTTTCATTCCAGAGCTTCTGTGGATGATATCTGCAGCAGCCACTTGGGCAAGACCTCATACCTTTATCGCTCATTACAAATTGGATTTGGCCTCCAGGGGATGAGCATGTTTTGGTTCTATGGTGCTCAGGAATGTCCTTCCTTAGGGCCACCCAGGACTCAAGTAGCTGGGGACTTTGTCCTAACAGTAAGGAATGAATAAAGATTTACATCATCAGATAAAGAAGTTGTGTCTTACCATAACGTTCCATCTGTGTTGTAGATCTTTATTCATTCATTACTTCCCACCCTCCTTCCCCCTACCTGGACTCCTGGTGGACTTTAGGATTTCCTTATTAGTTAAGATATTTGCTCAGACAGAGCCTCCTACTCTTTCTTTTATTACTAATATACTGTAATGGTGGGCAAACTCAATCTGAAGAGACTATGAGAGGGGCATTGTGAGTATGTCTTAGCTGAGAGTTTTTGGTTGGCGTGAGCTTGGTAGCGGCAGTGTCAGTTCCGAGGATGGAACCGAAGTCCTTACAGTAATAAATGACTAAAGATCTACAACACAGATGGAACATTATGGTAAGACATAACTTCTTTATTTGTAAAGCTGCTTATGTTAAAATGTACCAACAGTGTGTCCTGCTGGACAGAAAAGAAATACACCTGTAAGTCAGACTGTATTGTAACTGTTGAGATTATTGTAACAGGATACTGCAAGAGAAGAGGTTAATCTCAGTCCAGCTAACTTTGAAAAAAAATAGTCTGAAATTAAATTACCTGGTTTAGGACATAAAGATTTTATCTTAGAGTTCTGACTGCAGCCAGAGATGAAATGTCTGTGAGAAGCCTAGCTTAGTAGCTCTGTAGGAAGAGTGGAAGTGTTAAAATTGTTTTACAGATTCCAGGTGCTGTAGCACATCTTAGCAAAGCTCTACATGTGTGTATTATGACACATATGTGCAAGATCCCGACTCAGGTTTCTAGTAAATGGGTACTGTAGGAATCAGAGTCAGGTGACCAGATGTGATGTCATTCTATTGCCAGCACTGAAATGATATTTAGATATTAGTGAGAAATGTCACTTAGCTCTCAGTAATCTGTTTGTGAAACCTGACAAAGAAGGACCACTCACCCACTTCATCTTGCCTTGCCCTAGTAAGTGAACTAGGGGACAGTAATTCTTTAGATCAGTCAGGAAAATCTAGTCAGATTAGTTAAGTATTTTTCAGTATCTGTGTGAACCTTTCCATTGTGTTATTTTTAATATTTCCTGTGATTTGAAAGTCTGCTGTTTATTGTAAATACATATTTATCATTTTCATGTTCTTTTATTATTTATTATTAAATATATTTAAGCTTTTCATTTTAGCTGTTTTTTAGAGAATATTTTAACCTTTGAAAGTACTTGTATTTATTTGGTGACACTGGCTGCTCCTAAAAGTCTTGCTATTCAGTCAGCATTACCATTGGTATTAGTATTAATTTCACTCATTATAATTGCGTACCCTGGTAAGAACCTTAGACTAGCTATCTTTGTGGTTGTTCTGGTGGCAGTGTATTTACCTTATAGCCTGGGTAAAGATGGTGGAGCTAGTAAAGCTGTGCCAGCCTTTCCCATGTGTGTGAAAACCAAACATCAAAGAGAGTGCATATGTCAGCTACTTTGAACAGGGACACAGAGCACTGATTTCACAGAGAGGGTGGTGGAGGACTTGGCTTGGAAAACCTAGTTAAGAATTTAGCTCTATAGCTGTGTCAGTGGGGAGTTTTATTTGAGGCCTGGAGAGAGACAGACAGAGAGAGAGAGAGACCCAGCCCCAGGATAAGAGTGTGTTCCCTCTGTGCTCTTAAGTTGTGCTTGGTGCAGAGAGCTGCATCTGGAAATACTGTGTGTATCTATTTTTATTCCAAGTGAATGCTCCTCACCAGTGTCAGTGGTCAGGACTGAGGCTTCTTAATTACTGGCCCAGAAGAGGGATGTCACATATTGGTGAGCAGTGTTGTGGATATTAATTGACCTTCTGTAGCCTTTAGGCAGTTGTCACTAAAGGTGCATGTACCCTCAGCAGCCACAAGGTAAACATACAGAGTTTCATTTTCACAACAGTTTTATTTATTTATTTTGTTAGTTTAGTTTAGTCAGGGAAAGCAGGCAAAGATGTCAGCAGAGGATTCTGGCAACTGACAAAGAACCAATTGGCCAAAGTGTGTGAAGCAAAAGGACCTGGTGCATGCCAACCTGAATAAAGAGGAAATGATTTCAGCCCCAATCACAGCTGCAGCACAAACCAGCAATGAGGAAGACAACCAGTCTGGTAGTGGGAATTTGTAGCCCTTGGAAACAGAACAGTTCACCTTTTCCTCAGAGGATTTAAAAACCTGTCTGGAGTTAAATACACTTTATTTATTATTTAGCATTTGTTTACCAAAAGAAGATGAAGGTGCCACAAAGAACGACTCCACCAACACTCCAAATGTAATACCGGACCAATTTATTTAGCGCTTTCGTCAAAATCATTGACAACTTCAGAATGACATTCCTCATTTAAATTACTCCTTAAATACAATACCCAAGTCATTCATTGGTTGATAACCCATTACATCACATCCTACTCTTTACAGTTAACATATTTAAAGAAAGTAACAAATAAAATACAGCACAAAACACCAGATTAATAAAAATGATAACTGTAAAAAATTGTCAGATTTCAATTTAAGCAAGGAACACAGGGACATTATATCACTGAGCCCAGGTGCCTGACAGATATTGGTCAAAATTTGTCATTTCAACTCTTTATACTCTAAGAATTCATCCAATGCCCCCCCCCCCCGAGGTCCCAAATCTGCATGGTCTATAGCACAAAACTTAAAATCATGTGTAGGATACTCATTAATATGTTTAAACAGAGCATTGTTCACATTCTTATGTTTGATATCGTACGAGTGCTGGTACACCCTTTGGGCCGGATTCACGAAGGCTTGCACGGAGACTAAGAGTAGTGTAAGACTCCATGCAGCCAACATGTCTGCCGAGCGATCCAGGAACAGCCGGCAGGGTAATGCAAGAGAGCTCCTAAAACAACTCTTGCACAGACAGGGATAGTTTATGCAAATGGCCTCATTTGCTGCTAAAAGCTATGCAAATGAGGTAAATTTGCAATCCAGGAAACACTAACCTGTCCGAGTAAGAGTAGTGTTATTTGCAGAAATGTACTCGGTTGGCAACTGAGTAGCATTCTGCAAATAGCAAAACGGAACCATGACAGCTCCAAATAAAGGATGCATCCAGTTGATGAAGCATGCCAATGGCCAAATATATGGCCATTGGCATTTTTATGTGTTGCAAAATAAAAAGTAATGTTTTTTTCCTTGATCTCCGATGTTTAAGCGCAGCACCGTGCAAATGTGCGGCGCACTAAAAAATCAGAAAATCAAGAATTTAAAAGATACAAATATGATTTAATTCGAAATATTCATTTGCCATGCAAGTGAATGGCAGGCTGAAGACAACATGACCACTGAGTAGTGGTTGCTAAGGGGGGAAGCTCAGTGTGAGAGATGTAACCAAGCATTAGTAGGCAATCCTATGCAAATGAGGATAAGGATAGTGGATCCCAATATTTCCTGCTATGTGAACCATGTCCCTAGAGTGTAAGAGTAGGATAAGGGGAGGAACAGAGTAGAAGATGGGTGACATCATGAGGGGGTATGAATAAAAAAGACTGTAAGCTTATTGGAGCAGAGTGGCATGTGTTTGCTGTGAGTTACTCAGGACTAGGAGAGGTGTGTCTACAGTTGTCTAAACTGAAACCCAGAAACTGAAGGTGTACACCGTGGCTATCACAAAAGCTTCTTGCAATGCTGCTTACACTGTGTGCACGCGTGTAAACCCATCTAAGCCTGTGTGCATGGGTGTGCACCCGTGTAAGCCTGTGTTAGGCCGTCTAAGCTTGTATACATGAATGTGCACCCGTCTAAGGCTGTGTAAGCTTGTGTAAGCCTGTGTGTGTGCATGTTTGTGCTTGTTTGCACGGTACTGCCCCCTGTGGAAACAGAAAAGGAAAAGGAAGGAAAAGAAGTAGTAGGAAGTTAACCAAGGAGAACTAGCAGAGCTGCCAAGTGAAATCAATCAGAATCAGCCAATTACACAGGCAGTACATTAGTCCAGCCCAGCCCAGCACTTAAAACTCTGCAAACAACATTCCCCCATGTTTTTCTCAGAAACACTGCAACACTGCAGTCAACAAAGAGAAGTGAAAACTTAAAAAGATTAAACTGAGACATAAAAATGTTAGGGGCTACCATTGCTGTTATAAGGCAACATGTGCAAGATGCTGAGGGTGGTGCCATTGCAAATGCTGCTGAGCAACCCAAAGTGAGGAGACTGAGCAGAGTATACAGACCCAGGGTAACCTACCAGGGGCTACATGAGCTGGAGATAGTGGAGTGCTATAGAGTGGACAGAGAGCTCCTGCAGCAAATTGTTGAGCTGTGCAGGCCACTCCTCATACACACAACCAATAGAGGGGAATCCATCCCAGTGGAAACCAAGGTATGTGTTGGCCTAAGAATACTAGCAACAGGTACTTTCCAGAGACCAACTGGTGATATGATGGGGATTTCACAGGCATCAGCATCCAGGGTACTTCACCAGTTCCTGAATGCCATGTCAGCACATGTTGGTGATCATGTATATTTCCCCAATTCCCGTGAGGTATTGGCCAGCAATATGCGTCTCTTCCAGCAAATAGTGGAATACCATGAGGTAGTGGGTGCAATTGACTGCACGCACATACACATCAAAGCACCAGCAGGTGAGTGGGGTAGGGCCTACATCAACCGCAAGGGCTTCCACTCCATCAACTGCCAGGTCGTGTGCGATGCCCAGGGCATAATACTGAATGTGTGTGCTGACTGCCCTGGAAGCTACCACGATTCCCATATCTGGCATCTGACGCAGCTCTACCAGACATTTGTCAATAGGGACATCCCTGACGGTCACCTAGTGGGGGATGCTGGATATGCACTGGTGCCATGGCTGATGACACCCATCAGAAATGCACACACAACTGAACTCCATAATGAGGCACATGCACAAACACGAAATGTAATCGAGCGTGTGTTTGGGATGCTCAAGTCATGGTTCCGGTGCCTGGACACATCTGGTGGAGCCTTGCAGTACTCATCAACTACATGTACCCAAATTGTCATGGTATGTGCCATGCTACACAATATGATCCTGCGAAAACAGCTGCAGCAGGAACAGCATGGGGCAGGGCCAAACAGCCCACCACCATTGCCAAGGCCTGCACAGGTACAGTGTGACTCGGAGGAGGAACAACCTGAGCCTGCCCCAGTAGGCTGAAGGAGGCGTGCCCAGTATGCCTTGGCTTTGGCAAAGAGGCAACGCATTGCACATACACTGGCTCAGTAGGAACCCTGGAAATTATACCTCTCTCTGACTCACACATAAAATAAAAGGGATGTCTAACTTGACACTACCTGTTTCCAAACATGTATAGGGAGTGTAGTATGTGCATCCGACATAGGCAGCCCTGCAGCACCACCTGAGGCACGATTGCCATGTTTTAAGCAATATAAAGCAGTGCTAAGCAGCTTTTACCAATATCTAGTATACGTAAACAAAATTGCTCATGCAATGTTGGCCAAGGTCAGGCAAAGTTGAGCAAAGTCAGTTAAACATGCTCATAACTGCTTTACTGTTCCTTAAGCAGTCTGGTCTAGCCAGCATGAAAATAAAAAGCAGTGACAGGGCTTGAACCCAGGATACTGTGCACGATAGTCACAGTACTGAACCACTAAGCCATGATAGCATTACAGTGACACAGACACAGCAGGACAATTGTACACTAATGCAAACACAAAGCAATGCTGTATCATGCCCCTAATGAGGCAAATGGGTAACCTCACCCACACACCTATGCAGACAGAGAACATCAGGCCAGGTGTTGTGATGCGGGTTGTGCAGGCTATGAAGTTGCAAGCTAATATATGTGACAGTGGATGCGAAGATCTGTAGTACAGTAGTATGCCTCAAGCCAGTATGATAGGCAACAGTACAGACTGTAATGGTGTCCTGTACATAGCAGTGCAGGCACAGCAAATGTGTATAAGTGTCAGGTGAAACCCACATCCTGTGTACACCCACAGTAACAATACGGTGTGCCCACGGGTAGAAATGTACAAAGAATAGCTGTCCCCCCTGTATGTAGAAATGTTGATAAGTCTATGCAAAGTGTCTTATGGAAGCCCTGCAGGCACAGCATGATCCATGTTGATGTATGACACAAAGGTGAGCCCTGCTGTAAAAATACACCTTGATTTACCATACACATATAGTATAAATGTGTATACTGTGCGTGCTCACACACTCCAACAAATGTAGTGGATTTCATTCAGCATCACACTGAAAGGTCATACTGGGCATGCTCACACACTTAAAGAAACGAAGCAAATGTCAGGCAGGAAGATACTGAAAGGTCATACTCACACACTTAGGCTAAATACCGATGTGATAATAAGGGATCAATGGACAAATGTGTATAGTCATCTTTACTTCCAGAAACACATTCACAAAGTGGTCTGAAAATCCTGCTATGTGTTCACACAAACTGCCAAGATCTGTGCATGTAGGTCAAAGGAGGTTGCCACTACTCAGCAGTCATCAGACCTGTCAGAGAGTACCACAACACACTTGCGATGAATTTGACTAGGCACATTCAGCAGCTAGAAAGACCAATGAAGTACCTTAACAAGAAGATTACTGGCCACAAATAGTTGCCCCATGCAACAAGAATGAATGTAACCCAAGCTGTACTCTGTTGCATACTGTCTACGCAAGAGATGTCTGCCCAACAGACAGGTCCAAGTCATGGTTACACTCAGATCTGTTTTGAGTTACAGCTCAATGGCACTAAATGTACAGAGCCAACTGATATTGGCAACATCCTGGCAGATAGGATCAGTGTTAACTTTACCCCCCTCTCACCCATGCAAGAGCACATGTCTATAATGGAAGACTGCAAAGTTGCTGTCATCACGGCTGCACAGGTAAAAAACAACTCTCCAAAGCCAGTATCACAGCAGCCATGGGACTAGATAACTTCCGAGGCTGTGTAGTATCTACTTCCCTGAAGTAAACATTAATATGGAAGGTCTGTGGCTACTGAAGTTTCCAGAGGACTGCAAACTAGGAGCCATCGTTGTAAACACTAAAGATGTGGACATCCTACAAAAGGACCTCACTGAGACAGATGGCTGTTGTCCAAGCCATGGGCTGTAGCTCAATGCCAAAAGGTGCATTATCATCACCTTTGTTAAAATCTCTGTAGCCAAGAACTACAACATAGGTGGTAGTATACCTCACACTGTAAGTGTGACAAGAAACCCTGGGTCACAGGTGGACAGTGGATACAACTGTGATAAGCACATTCCCACAGTAGTCAGGAAACCCTCTTATGTGGCACACCTCATCACAAAATGTGTCTCATGCAGAATAAAAGAGGACAGTGTTCCCTTCTACTCACCACTCACTAGAACTATAAAAGAGTACAACACCAGTGTTGCTATGTACCTCACAAAACAACTACAACAACTGGAAAGCCAGCAGCAATACCTCACAAAGAGCATCAGTGGCCTGAAATACATGCCATACACAGACCATTGCAAAATGCTCCATCCGTACTCCCTTGCATATTGCCTACTCAGAGGTGTTCACTGACTAACATACAAAGCTATGTCAAACATAGAGCTGCTGGATATGATCCATGTAAAACACTCACAATCACTCTGACCTTTGGACCCAAAACCACGACTGAAATACAAAAGGAAGGGGTGTAGCCATTTACCTTATGGATATCCACACCTTCAGGTTACTGGCACAGCATGAGGCCTTGGAGACCATGCAAGGGCAACTAACATTGGGCAAAGCTGCCCATCAGATTGTAGCCTGCTACAGATCATGTACCTTGTCTCAGGAACCTCACTCAGTATTCTGGAGAACAATGGCAAATATAATGGTCCTATCAAACACCATTATATGAGGAGATTACAACTACCCAAACACTGAGTATGTGAATTACTCGTATACAGCGTCCTTTGCCCAATGTGTCCTACAGTTAAGAAACTCTAACACCCTGAAACAGCTGGTCAGCACGCCCACTCCAGGTGACAATATATTGGACATGATCATCGCCAACATGGGGTACCAGTGTTCCACAACAGAGATAAACCCCTCGCTGGGAATATCAGATCATGAAGTAATCACACTGGACATCCACATCCCGCACCCACACCCAGTCAATGAAACCACTGTGAAGACATTTGCAAAAGCAAACTGCACACTTCCCAAGACCAATGTGGAAAGTTCCGAACACCTCTTGCTATAGGATAATGGTATGCAATCTGCAGAAACATTTACAAGTCCATCCTGTGAGCATCTACAGGGATGCATGGAATGAGACATCACAAATAAAACCAAGATGCACTCCTCCAAAAATAGGACAACAAGCAGGTGTATGTCGTCCATAAGTAAGCTAGACAAGAGAAGGAGGAAACGGACACATGATAGATCCAACTTCACTAAAGGAAAGGCATCACTGATCATTATCAGGAAGAAACAATGACCGCTCATAAAATAATCCAAGGATGGTTTCTAAAGACACATAGCCAAGGAATGTAAGAATAACAACCACAAAGCCTTCAGTCGCTATACCAGACATGTAGGTGTCAACTTCCAAATATGCTGTCAGCTACTGAAAAAAGGAATGAAATACACCAAACCAAATTTCATTGCCCACATCCAGGGGGACAAGTTCAGTGTAAACTCCCCCCATCACCCCCAAAAGGGCCTGTGTCCATCACAGAAGGATGCAGAGACCCAGACATCATGGACATGCAGGTAAAGACAGCCCTCACCAAAGCTAACAACATAGCATCAATGTGACTGTATGTTGTCCCAGGCTGCGTCTTACACTAGGCCCATAAGGAACTACACACTCACCTACATTCACTGTCCAGACTCAACCGTACCACAGGCTATGTACCAAAGAATGGCATACACTAACAGTCATCCAGCTCCACAAAGGGTGTGCCAAAACAGAACCTGGAAACCATTGCCCAATATGTCTACTCAGCTGGGTCTACAGAGCTATTGAGCCAATTGTCATGGAACCCAGACACTAAGACATTGGAGATCTCCAGACACTGGACTCTACACAACTTCACCTTGTTAAAGGCACAGCTTGGCTCCCAAACCTAGTTGTCATTTAAAACAGTTACCATGAACATAGATGGAGGTGAAAGTAGTCCACACAGCCCACCTGGACTTCACTAAGGGCTTACTACACCATTCCCCACTCTGTCATCATGGACAAGTATACCAGCCTGAACATTAACAGCTATGTCACAGGATGGGTGGCCAAGTGGCTCACAGATCAAACACACATGTTCATAGTTGTGGGTGCCATGTCCAACTCTAAGCCAGTCACAAATGGCATCACACAGGTCTTGGTCCTGGGACCCCCATCTGTTCAGTAGATACTGCTCAGAGGTACAGGGAAGCACAGCATGTGTATGACTGAACAGGTTTGCAGATGAATGGTAACTGTGGTCCATAATCAACTGTACAGCTGACACAGACATCCTCCAGAAGTGTCTTACAGAGACAGATAACTGGTGTCAAAACAATGCCCTCAAGCTGAATGGCAAAGAATGCATAGTCATCCTCTTTGGGTAAAACAAAGTGCACACAAATTACCACATATGTGGTAATCCAGAATGTACGGAGAAAGTCATTATGGCCCTGGGGATACAGGTAGATAGTAAACTCACCTTTGATGATCACATGCCCAAAGTGTTTAGACATTCCTTCAATGTAGCCCATCTAATGTCAACCACTTTGTATAGTCTGATGATGTCACCATCCTACAAATATACCTGTGGAAAAGAGAACTCCCAGTAATATGTATAGTGTGTTGTGTTAATGTGTACTCCACTAGTATCATGAAGTAGTTAGGTAGGGGTTTGAATCCTGCACTGGACAACTGTATGTTTGTGTGTGGTCTTCTTGGGAAGGAGCAACCTTTTAGGAGAGTAGTGAAACACCTCAAAAGTGGTAAACTAACCTTTGTCAAGTCTGATGATGTTACTATCCTACAAATATACCTGTGGAAAAGAGAACTCTCAATAATGTGTATAGTGTGTCGTGTTAATGTGTACTCCTCTAGTATCATGAAGTAGTTAGGTAGGGGTTTGAATCCTGCACTGAACAACTGTGTGTTTTTGTGTGGTCTCCTTCAGAAGGAGCAACCTTTTAGGAGAGTAGTGAAACACCTCAAAAGTGATAAACTAACCTTTGTCAAGTCTGATGATGTCACCATCCTACAAATCTACCTGTGGAAAATTGAACTCCCAGTAATATGTATAGTGCGTCGTGTTAATGTGTACTCTAGTAGTATCATGAAGTAATTAGGTAGGGGTTTGAATCCTGCACTTGGTGAGATGAGTATGTGTGACACTGTTGGTCAATGTGTTGTGGGTTTTGCTTTTACTACTGTATGATATATCAGTATGCATTTCATATGTGAGCTAGCTGTGTGGCAAATACATATACGTACATGTTACCTCAATGATTGCATGTGTGGGAACCCTGCTTTCTGCAAGAACACAGCTGACATCATTGCCAGACTGTGCTGCTGCTTCCCAGACCTTAGGTCACATCTGTATGCTTGTGACAAGCCCAGCCACTGCAGTGATCCCTGGCCTAGGTCTTCTGTGTCACACAAAGTCATTACGGTTCCTATTGGAATGTGTGTGTGGGCCGAGGTATATGTCAGACCTGTTCAAACGCAGCAAAGTCTGTCAATAATGACTGTTTATAACAGGTGTTGAACAACCTTTGTGGATATGCATGCAGACCCCTTATTGCTTATGTGATCCACCGAGAGATCTCAAAATACCTTTGGAAATGTGATTAACAAAGGACAGATGATGTAACACTTGGTTGCATGTACACATTGGTACCTGTTCATCATGTTGTTGGCTACTACCTATGTGGTACTGTGGGAATAATATGTTCCGTAAAGGTGGATGACTATGCTTAGTTTGGCTTATAGCTTTTCAGCATGGGTTTGACAACAGGCATCTGTCTGTATGATACCCTTGTGCAGGATGTGTGTGTCATCTGGTGAATGCATTATAGGCTACAATATGCATTACCAGACGTGGACGGACATATCCCTACTGTGATTGCTTGTACCTAAGAGAGCTATATGCCAAACAGGAGTGGTGTCAGTAATGGGTGCAGGTGAATACCAGTGGTTACTGGCATAGTATAGTACCTGAAGGATCCAAATGTTGCTGTGTGTCGGTTGTCAAGACATCATCTAACGATTGTTTATGGTCAGTTTGTGGAAGTGATGTATACTACCAGAATGCACAACAATGACAGATAGTAACAGTATCACCCACAGCATAGTGTCAAACCATGTCATACAAACATGTGTAGTCAGGTTCTGGAATGTGTGTAGTACAATGCATACTGGCCACCAATAGAAACTATGGAGTGTTACTGTGTAATACAGAGCATGTCACCCTGGCCATGTGTCCACTATGCACATACATGCAGACAGTGCACCTCCACCATGTTCACAACTATACACTTGCAAATCTGTGCTACACACATCCCACACATACTGTCCACTCTCTAACACATGCTGCCAATACTGCACACATCAGCCAAGTGGCACGTGGCCGGACAATACACAATTGGAACCAAGACTGATGTAAACAACACTACAATGACAATCATAGCTTTAATGCATCATGCCTGCTCAGCTACACCTTCAAGCATATCATTACACTCTACTGCTGACAACATGCTAACATTGCTATACTGCTATATAGACACCCTGTGCATCAGCACCATGGTAGCCTGTTCCTGCATCGATATTACAGATGACAGGAGGCGGCACAGGTTTCATCATATGCACAGGGTGTGTTGGTTTGCCAGAGGCCTACAGTGAGCCATCCACTTGACATGTATATATGTGTGTGTGTGTGTGTGTGTGTGTGTGTGTGTGTGTGTGTGTGTGTGTGAGGGGTAAGAATATTGGAATGGGCCATTGTTGTAATGTGTGTGTGTATGTGTTAGCCCTAGGTGTCTGGTGTATGTATGTGTGTCTGCATGCACACAGTTCTACCATGTGGCTGCCATATAAGGGTATTTGTGGGACAGCCACAGACTGTACCTGCGAGGCTTTACAGATCACCATCTCTGGCCACGGATACGGTACCTGTGCCTGGCAGGGGTGCTGCTGACAGTATCAGGTACTAAGCCAGACTGGGTACTATCCCCAGAGGTGTATGGATGTACACTGGACACAGGTCCCTGCTGGGACTGTCCAGAGCCATGTGCAAGTGGTCTTCTAGGACGTTCTATGGACAGCCCACCCCCAACATTGCTGGGGCTGGTACTGGCACTACAGGAGTGGCTGTGGCCTGAGGGACATCCGCGGCGACTGCCAGCTGCTGATGTTGCTGGCATACGTCCACATCAACGTCTCAACCGTCCCGCACTGTCCTGACACATGGACATGACATTGCGGAGGATATCTAATGTCTCTCCCCAATATCTATCAGTGACCTCAGTGTAATGATGGATGGCACCTGCTAGGTCACGGATACTGTCAATGATGGTGGTATGTGCCCTCTGTGCCCTTAGTCCCTGTCTGGTGTACCGTTTCATATGTGCCTGTGCCTCCATGACAGCCTGGAACATGCGTGATGTTGTCAGACCTGTGGCACATTTGTCAGTGGCATGATGAGCAGCAGTGATATTATGAGAACCCCTGGACATCTGCCTATGTGGTACCCTTCCAGACATCTGGGTATGGCTGCTGTGTTGGGATGCATGTGCCATGGATACCACACTGCCCTGGCCAATGCCAACTGTACACTGTCCCTCAGCTATGGACATTGGTGATGGATGTATTGGCAGTATGACTGTATGCATGGATGGGGTGGACAGCTGTGTACTGTCGATTGGTGGCCCAACGACAGACCCTGGCAAACACGCCTGTGCCTCCACACACCTATCTTCATTATCACTATGTGGCTCAGTGACATCAGTTTCCCTGCTGCAGTGAACCAGCCCTAACACAGCACCTGTGGGAGGAAGACAGGAAACACACTTTATGACCTGTACATGATGTCGGCACACATGAACACATGCACACATGAACAGATGAACACATGCACACATGAACACATGCACACATGAACACATACACACATGCACACATGAACACATGCACACAAATACACTCCTCAGTACAGCAGATACCCACATACACACCACCAGCAATCCAAAACATACTCAATAGTGGTGTAAGGTGGGTTACAGTATCACAAGGCAAACAGTCATATCACACATGTCAGCATGCAGAATATTTGTTGCTCAAGACCATGCAGTGTGAGTGTAGACAGCCCTTGTTATTAACAGTATACATGGCTTTGATGCATGTGTGTTGTTCAGTGATTGGCCTCACCCTGGAATGCAATGTGTACATGGACACAACATTGCTATGCAAGTATTAAAAGGCCTGCAACGTCCTGTGCACCATCACTCACAGGTATATATACCATGGCTGGATGTGTATCTGTGTATCACATAGATATCCATTTCTGATTACAGTGTCTGTAGCAGATAATTGTGGACACAGGTTTAGCACATGCATGCTATGTATACACACAGGATGAGTGATGCATGTATATGTGATGGAATACCATTGCTCAACATGGCCATTGTACAGTGGTTATGGTGAGTGTAGAACATATTGTGGACATGCCAGTGCCAGCCATGGCATGGCATGCTACAACATGACTGCAATATTGAACATCACACATACCCAATGTGTGTCATGTCACTTATACACTCAATAGCATTACAAGACATATATGTGTCACTTTGTACAAATGGTCATTGCTATGCATATTGTGTATAGGTGCATATGTTTGCACACACACAGCATTGAGGTGCATAGCAATGACTGCTATGTGTAGTACTGTGGTCACTGTAACTGGATGGGGTGTAGTACCATGAGCCATCATCATGTGGTAACTCACGGCTACTAATGTGTGCCAGACCACCACCTAGCATGCTGTACCTGAAATGCAGTACCGTGGCTACATTCACAATTACACAGCCACTTGTTACATGGGTTTGTAAGGTGCCCAATAGGGAGCATTGCCGAACATGAATGTGCTATGTGTTGAAGAGTGTCACACAGCCCCATGATAGGCCTCTACCCCTCAGGTATATTATGTGTGTTGTGTGGATGACATGTGGGATACTGAAGTATGACCTTACAGCGGGTGTCTGGATATGCCATGTGTAGCATGTTAAGGTGTACTGCGTATGACAAAGTTGTGTATGTTGTGTACATGTGTATCAACTATGCCTATCCAATGTCCATTACGGTGTTGCCACAATTGTGTGTGATGCTCTGTGTACTGCATGTGATTGAGGCAGCTACTGACATTACTGAGATGTGCATAGTCTCACAGCAAACATGCACAGCATGCATTATGCATAGGTGTGTTACGTGTACATGGCCTACACCTCACCTATGACATGCACATTTCAGTAGCAATATTACATTTATAACACACTCACCAGCATCGACCGGCTGCCTTGTTGTCACACCAGAGGGACCTACAAGAATATGAGACATTTTGTCAGTGGCCACAACTGTGGCATTGCTACTGTGAGTTTGCTAAACTACAGTAGTACAACAGTCGACAGTCACAGGCGTACAGATTATATTCCACATATCAGTATTGCACAACACTAGGCAGCACAATTGCTAAACACACAGTACACATCTCACATATGCATAATCTACCAATACAGCTAACAGTAGTCTACAGATAGGGCATGTTACCTGCACGCTCCATGTCAACATGCCGGGTGGCTCTGGACTCCATGATGACACATGTATGTTGCTGTTCCTGTTGTTGGCCAGGAGCCACCATGCTTATGAGCAGCTCCTCCACTCTGGTGAGGGGGGGATGAATGGCTACCCCACCACCTGTGGCAAGCTGTTGTCTATGGATATCAGACGCACGCCGCCGGACATGTCTAATTAAAATCACTGCAGTGATGGCATACCTGCTCATATGTCTGGTTATGCATGCCTATGTCATTTACCCGACGAACAAGATCTTGCCACAGTGCAGTCCACTCATGCTGGTCCTGGCTGGTTCTAGAGAACAGCAGGGTGTAGTGCTGCACCAGGCTGCTGTGTATTTCCTGTTCCTCTGCAGCTGTATAGCACGGGTTGCGTTGATGGGCCATGCACCTGGAAAACAATTAAACAATATGTGTGAGCAAGTCATGTGGCACACAACATTCTAAAGTACAGATATCAATTAACTGCCATAGATAGCATCTGATTGGCTGTCAGAGGATACACACGGTCAATAACACATATTAGTGCTCAGGCCACAACTGGCTGACAGTGCCTGGCATGCTCTATATATGAAACCATGTTCTGCACAGCAACAAAGAGAAGCCAGTATGTAAACTGTACACCAGTACATGGCACACTGTATGCGACACAATGCACCACCTAGCCACAGGAGGTATATATCAAGCTAATGCATAAAGAAAGATGTCATCCATTGCAATGAATGTAAAGTACAGTTACAGTATTACCAGTATACCACCCTAGTTGTTGATGCCAAACCCCTGCCTGACATATGTGCACAGTTGTTAATATAGGTGGCATACTGCTGTACTAGACTATACATGTTGCTAGATACACACGTATACCCTGTAACACACATATGATTGAGGGCATGGTACAGGCATAATTACACACACATCAGACATACATACAACACACAAATGTATGCCAACCCAGATGAGCTTTACCTGTGTACCATACAGTACTGTGTGTCACTACTTACCAAACCTTATGCCTGAGGTATGTAATCTGTGAGGACTACAGGGAACACACAAAACAGTGTTTCCAAGCAATGTGAACATACACCATACTGTACTGTTTAGGCCTACAGCTTCAGGTAGTACCACAGTTCATATGGGAGTTGGATTCACTCACTAAGCATACATGTATTGCTTTAGCCTACAATGGAACACCACAGTCGACAACAAGGGACTACGTCACACCATATGCCATACTACTTTTCCTGCCTAGCAATAGCATACACATCTTTTGCTGGGATCACAGCTAGGACACAAACTACCTTGACAGAAACAATTTCACACTAAGCTATCACACCTTTACAGACCTTGCACACATTCACCAACTCATTCACCATCACACTCAGTCAACCTCACATAGCAATTATTGCACTAAGTACATGTGTGTGTGCATCGTGTCATAGGTAGGTAATACGCTATTGGCCCTAGAGCCTACAGCAGCCTAGCCATACGCTACCCTGGCCTTTGACACACATGTAATTTAATTTCACTTGCCCCTGTCAACCAGAGCCACAGAGGTGATTCCCGGGGTGTATTTCCTATCTCCCAAACAATCATCAGGAGTATTTATGACAACTGCTGAGGAGCTTTGTTTGCTATTGATAGGTGGTTTGTTCCAGAGTATGGCATGTCTCTGAGATGGGAATCTATCCCTCCAGCATGTGCTGTTTAGTGAGCTGACAAGGTTTAGGACACTAGAGCATGTATCTCGGAGGGATTGTAATATGTTTATGTGGAGAATGTCCAACAGCTATGGGTGTGACATAGCTCTGTATGTTAGGCAAAGGTCACTTCTGGGTAGGTGGTATGCAACACAGTCTGGCTGTGGTATTGTGAGTCGGTCTGCATAGGGCATCTGTTTGAGGCCGGTATTACTCGTTGTGAGTTATGTCTGTGGCCTTTCCAGCTGCTGTAGTTGTCATGTGAGGTACATACCACATGGGGCATTGTACTCTATAATGGGTTTTCAGTGTGATGAGTAGAGGGAACACTGACCTATATTTCCCTAGATGACACACCTTTTGTGATGACATGTACCACGTAGACAGATTACATGACTAGTGTGGTACTGTGATTATCAAAGGGGAGGCTACTGTCCACCTGTGTTCCATGTTCCCTTATCACACCTTCGGTGTTAGGTAGACTATCACCTATGTGGTAGTTAATGGGTACAGTGTTTTGGCAAGAAGGGATGGCACTGCAGTGTTAACACTGAGCTTCAGTCCATGCCTTAGTAACCAGGCACCTGTCACAGTAAGTATGACCCCGTGCCTCTCTCTCTCTATATCTATATATATATATATATATATATATATATATATATATATATATATATATATATATACATATACATACACACATACATATAAACATCCATTACTGTACATATAGATGTACATATAGGCACATAGTCCACTTTTCATTTTGGGAATATCAATTATGCGACAGTTGTGAGATATACAGTTATGTAATAATATTGCACAGTGTTTTGCAGAATGCATTGAAGGTGTCCTCAGCCCATGTAGCTTTAGCAGGCCTCACTGGCTACAACACTGCAAAAATGACAAATCATACCCACAGTGTTTAACCACCACATGTCATATACCAGCAACTGTTTTCTTTGCCACACACTACAACCTACATAGAAATATGCACATAACACCCTTCACAAACAGTTGCAGTATGTCCCTTGCCATATGCACACGTACAGATACATATAGATACATACTGCTGCCACATATAGATGATTCACAGTATGTAGAGTGCTCTTCAAAAACATCTACTACATCCCAGCAAATACATATATGTTACATACCTTTCCTTTGTATTTCTCTGTTCCGTCTGTTTTTAAAGGAAATAATTTTTTGGGGGGGGGTTTCTCTGTCTGTTGATATTGCTCTTTCTTTTTCTGTGTCTGTCTGTTTCTGTCTCTTTGTCTTTGTCTGTGTCTCTGTCTCTGTCTCTCTCTTGCTCTCTCTGTCTCTGTTGCTGCAATGATATTATTGCATGTGTGGACAGCAAGTACAGCCTGCTTTTCTAGGTATCTGCACATGTGCATGTGATGGCCTCTGCACCAATTGGTGCCCACCATTTAGTAATTGCATGCAGCCTGCTGTGTGGTAATTGCAGTACTCACTGTCATAGCAGCCTACTGATATAAAATGCTAAGTTAGGTAGGCGTAGTCCTTTCAGCTTTCCAAAGTGGGGCCCATGCTTGTTTGCTGTGGACACCATTGTGTCAGTGAGAAGGTTGGTATACTTCTTATATCTGAAGGTAGGGTTGTAGCCAGTGATTTGCATGTTGTACTCAAACCTGAATGTTGCTGCTTCTAGTACACACTTGTCAGTGTAGAATTTTACTCACCCCTCCAAATGCTAACACAAGACACATGGGAGTATGTACTTTCTTTTCTAATTAGACAATTAACTGCCATACAAAAGTAGTTATTGCAATATATTCTTCTGGCACATGAACTGCTTGTGAACTACTATACTGTAAATATTACTTTATTCACTTCTGAACGGTTTGTGTTTTTTTTGTGTTGACATTAGCACAGGCTGCTCAGGACAACTGGACATATTTTAGTACTGAGTATGCCTACCTACATCCTTGGTAGAGCCTGAATACACAGGTATATTGTTCTTTTGGGTAGGGATGCAGAAGTACAGAGAGCATTATTTATTATTGTGTGATGTTTATCTTGCTGAACATACAGGGTTGCTGTGTACCTGTTAGTCTGTCAGCGTAGCTCACACATGTGGACATATCCAGATAGTAGCCAGAGGTTAGCCTATTATTCTTTGTCTGTGCACCACACCGGTCTTTTCAGCACTGGAACAATGGCATTGTCACAGTTGGTTGCTACCAGTACATGGCTACATCCTTTGATATTTCTGTGTTGTACTCCTACATAAGGGTATGCTTGTGGGACTCCTTCCAAAGCTATTTGCAGAGTGTGTAGCAGCAGAAAAGCTGATATGCCTATGTGTTTCTGCCTCTGCCAGGCCTCTGATACACTCAGGTATATGTTTGAACAGCCTCAGGGAAAGGTACATATAAGTGAGGTACACCTGTAATATATTACAGACATTAAGTTGAGACTGTGAGAGAATCAGAGCATATGTATTAATACACCTTTTCTGATGTGCAAGCAGTGTCTACTCTTACTTATTGACATTATTCATTAAGTCTAATTCCCCACTTTTCTGCCTAACATCAGTACTTTTCAGAGGGATTCAGAGGGACACAGCTAACATTTGTTTACGAATCAGGGACATCCCTGACAAGCAGTCACAGTTGGGAAGTATGGCCTCTGCCCTATTCAAATATGCCAGTGTTTATTCTGCTCTGATACTGTGTGGGGTTTGTAAAGTGCTACTGTAACATTATTTCCTGCTAGAATGGCTGGTTCTCTTTTCACAGTCATGTCATGCAATTCCACAACAACTGCTGGTAAAGATCCACAGAACAAGATTTGTGTTATGGCATTCCTATTTTCCCTTTACATTCACTCATTGTAATGCATGATATATTTATTACAGCACCAACTTGTATGTCTACTGTGGCTTAGTGGTACTTCATGCAGTGTAGTGTGTCCAAGGTCCGGGGTTCGAGACTGACAGAGGTGTTTTATTTTGCTGCTCAGCAGGACAAGGGCCCTGCCATGCAGAGTGACTAAGGCACTTTTAAGCAGTTGTAAGCGGGTTTGCATGAGTTTGCATGATGCTTAGCAATACTTAGCGAAGCACACACAAGCTCACACTCACGTAAACCCGCTAACTACTGCTTAAAAGTGCTTACTCCCGCTAACCCCCGCGCTCATTTCTTTGAAAGAAAAGAAAATGGGGAGATAGGAAAGTGGTGAAAAAGAGGCACAAAGAGGGAAAGACAGTAGGGAAAACAGCTAGGGATGTGCAGGACGGGTGTAGGGAAGGTCCATAGCTGCCCATTTCTTTAACAGCAACAGCTGTGCATATACTAATAATTTGGATGGAATTCTGAAACCTTCCACCCCTGAGAGAGGGGTGAGGACAACAAAGTATGTTGTACTGCCAATTAAATTTCAGTTTATGTGTCCAGCGGACATGTGTGCAAAATGGCAGCTATGTATGGGGCGTAATTTTTTTGTGGGAGCAGATTGCCCATTTTGTCTTTTTTTTCAGGTGAGAGTGGTATGTGGGGTAGGGGAAGTAGGTATATTTGGGGAGGTAGGTTGGGGAGGTAAACAGACAAGTCAAACAAGGTGCATACAGGGGCAGAATATGACACATGGGGTGGGTGAACACCATTGACGGGGAAGGGTGTTTGGAAATCGCAAGCCCATGAGCCCACAGATGGCAACAGTGGAACTGACATCCCCACCCATGGACAGTCACCACTGCACCTTCACAGCCAGGAGGTTGGCTGTGCTGGAGGCTGCGTAGGAGGGGCAGGCTCACCCGTGAGTCGCGCCACTCTTGCCTCGAGCTGGCATAGAGGATCAGCGACTGTACATTCGATCTCCCTATGCACCACAGCCCGGACCGTTTGGAGGGTGATAGGTGGCCCTCCTCCAGCTACACTTGCACGTGGGGGACAAGCCCCATCCCCTGCAGCACTTCCACCCAAAGGTGGCACAGGGCCACTGGAGGACGAGGTCCCGGGCTGGGCACCGGACATGCTGGTGCCAGGTGCCATCGCCAGCTGAGGTGGAAGTGGAGGGTCCACTGGGACCGGCCTTCCCATACGTTCTATGTTTAGCAGGATTTAATGACAATATGGGTTAGTAACAGACAACAGCATTCCAAATTAGTTGTAACAGTATGCAGTAGTATTCCCATTAACCCAACACACAAGAATTCCAACAGTTGAACAGCAAGCATAACACATGCATATTTAGAACAACAATGGACATTCCAACAGCATGCAGGGTTGATTGGTGGCAACAGGCCACCAAGATTGTGGTATGTGAATAGGGCACATGCATCAAAGTACATGCAGATATTTATAAACCAATAAGACATATGTCCCAACAAAGTTTGTCAGATTACACATACCCATTTAGATGCGGAATGCCATTATTTATAACCATAAAGTAGGGTGTAAAAGGATCACTCCATTAACAACTTATATATACTTATAACTTTACTCTACATTCCTCCTGACTGCAGGTATATATCACCTACATGTATTATTACACTAGGCAGTGTCCATTAAATTGTGAAATGGGTTTTTATACTTGTTTATATACCTGACCTGTATCTGACATACAAACTGTTCAAGATGCAGATGTTACTGCTACGTATTTATATATTTCATTTATATTCATATATCTACACATCTGGCTGTCTTCAGGTGACATTATCAGCTACATTTAAACAGAACCCTACATTTCTAGCAGCACACTGATATTTGTGGGGAACACAATCATAAGCTACTCATATGCCAGATTAACCTGTACATGCTAGCCATGAGCCAACAGTTGAGGACTGTATATATGCTTAAGAGCTACTGGCATTCACTTCATCCACTTTATATGGACCTACACAAGTGTGGATTGACAGCACTTAATACAACTGTACTATTTCCATAATGCAAGGGTACAACAACATATCAAAGAAAGTGACACGGACACAGTCCAGGAATTATACCTTTATTAATTACATTACACACTTTTGTAGTGGCTCTCTCATTCATTTCATATTTTGGTACATGCAGAATACTTTTATTCAAGACTTATTATACCTTTATTAATGGGTTACAACACTCTTTTTCAGACTCTCTCACTTATTTTATATAATAATAAATGCAGAATAATTACTAACCTGCCTGGTGGCACAGCCTATCTGCATAGGCTTGCCGATTTGCAGCATGGACACCTGCAGCTGTGAAGTAAATGAAGGGATATTGAGACATACCTATCCATTATATAGACTACAATAGCATTTCTTACATACTTCATTCCATGGCTACCTACTCAGTAGTGGGGCATCTTGCATGTCACAGGCCTCCTGTATCCATCGGTTCAGTTGGTCCTGCTTCCATCTCTTCAGGCCTGCATGGTGGTGATGAACCTGCTCATCAGTCCGAGGGATGCCTGTGGCACTGGTGAGATCATGAGCTAACCGGTTCCAAGCCTCCACTTTGTACTCCGTCCCTTAAAACTGGCCCTGCAGGAGTCTTGACTCATGATGGTAGACAAGGAGCCAAACCATGTATTTTGACTCCTCGATGCCCCACTGTTGCACTCGAAAGCGAGTACCCTCTCCAGCACCGGCCATTCTGACTGCAGATGGGAGCTACAAGCAGTTATGGTGAGTATTCCCACCAATGGAGCTTAAATATGCATCATTTCCCGCACATATTTGTGATTGGCCATTTTTGAAAATTCTCAGCTAACAACAAACCTGCTTAGCAATGGTTAAACTTCCATTTATAAGTATATGTATGTTAACAGTGCATGTTTATGCTATGCTGTCATGGCTTAGTGGTTCAGTACTTTGATTACGGTGCACAGTGTCCCGGTTTTGAGCCTTGTCATTGCTTTTTATTTTACTACTGTCCAGACAGGCTAGGGGGTGTGGCTGTGTTTAGGTGACTTTTTTCAACTTTGCTCTGCGTTGCTGCACATTGCCCGACGTTGCCCGATGGTGCGCTGGTTAGCGTGGTGCGCAGCTCCACACAAATATATTGTGCTAGGTAAAGCACTGCTTAGCTATGGGCAACTATATTGCACTAGGTAAAGTGCTGCTCAGCTATGGGCAACTATATTGCGCTAGGTAAAGCACTGCTTAGCTATGGGCAACTATATTGCGCTAGGTAAAGGTATGGGCAACTATACTGCACTGGGTACAACGCTGCTTAGCTATGGGCAATTATATGTCAATATCCTTAATGCTGCTCCACCTTCTTATATTTATATATATTTATATATATATATATATATATATATATATATATATATATATATATATATATATATATATATACATTTTGTTCACTAATACATAGGCATTTTTACAATGATGTTCCTGATCTCTGAAAAGTTTAAACTATATGGAAGTATAAAGGCCCTGCCAAAATCATTCTGCCTATCACTAATACTTAATAATTATTATTATTAATACTGTTTTAACTGTTAGATCATTTATGGAACTCATACAGGAAAATAATTTTATTAGCTATGAGGGACATCTGTTTAAATAAAGACAGGGTGTGGCAATGGGTGCTTGTTGTGCCACAATTTTTGCTAACATTGTGTTATCACAATGGGATGATTTGTTTATTTTCAACTCAAGGTTTAAGGATCTGTGGGCATTGTATAGTAGATATCTTGATGACTTGGTGCTCTTTTGGAATGGTGGGGAGGAGCAACTCAATGAGTTTTTTCCTACATTAATAGTACAACTACATTTTTAAGATTCACTATGAATAAGGATTATGATAAATTGAATTATTTAGATGTGACTATTAAGGACTACCAGAAAAAAAACTTTTCCTCACATTTATATAGGAAGCCCACTTATTCTAACTTTCTGTTGAGCCTTGGTCAAAGGACAGTATGTGAGGATAGCCAGGATGACCTCAGAAAGGGAGGATTTTCTTAAGGAATGTTTAGTTCTTAAAGAAATGCTTGTCAAGAGAAGTTACCCTGTCAGCTTTGTTGACAATATAGAGGAAGAGGATGTTCTTTGTGTTTCACTGTTGCAGTCATCACACTTGGGTTATCCTGCCAGGGGTAGCCCTCAGTTGGCCCAAATACCAGAGGCCTAGTATTTCTGTGTCGGTTGCTGTCGCTCCAGGACTGACGTCAGGTCGTCAGTGGTATAAAATCAGGCAGCCAATGCCATTACATCAGTCTTTCTTGCCAAGGAGTCCGAAGCAGAAGCAGTTTACACGAGTGCCAGTCAACCGCTACCTGAGTTTTCATTTCCCAAATTGAAGTTGAAGTCTTCTAAAGCTAAGTACCCCATTGGGGATCCTTTTTTCTTGCTCTAATCGATGTCAGAAAAGTTAACAATTGTCTCGCCTGTGGAAAGCAAATACCACACAGAGATTTCTATTTTTACTGCATCACCTATTTAGGCCCAGACCACGATGTCCCTCCCTGTCAGTTTTGTGCTTTGTTCAACGTCAGAACTATATGACATTGAGCCCTTATTGTAGCTAAGTACTTTCACTCTCGATCTCCGTATTCCGAAATGGCTTTGGTAAGCAATCTGACTACCGATCTTCCGTAAAAATGTAAGGGTACCGAGTTTCTAAGGCCCAGGGTACGAACATCCCCTAAAAAAACAATGACCCAAGCTCAAGCACCTGCTTTCATGCCTCAATCTCAAATGCTTAAAATGGCAGAAGACCTTATCATGATTATTAGGGGAAACCAACCTACCCCTTCTAAAAGAAAAAGAGACTTGTCCCCAGCAGTTTTATCTGACCAGGTGTCCGATGACTCTGAGGTTTCTGAATATGAAGACATGCAACCCTTGTCTGCTTATGAGGATTCAGATGCAGAGGAATCCATTCCTTCTGCCTCTCCTCCAGAGGATTTTTCATTTGGTGAAACCCTACACACTTTAAGGGAGCATTTCCAATGGAAGTGTCAGGACTATCCTCAGTCCAAAAAGAGACTCAGGGAATTCTTAGATTTACCACAGCACAGACTTTTAGCCATTCCTCCTGTTCTAGATGTTGTGGATGATGTCTATAGAATCCAGTTTAACCCCTGACACCCTTCCACCTGCTCCCAGGAAGCCTGACCGGTATTAGAGTCCCTGACTCACACAAATTTCTTTTCAAAAATCCTACTGCTGACCCAGAGGTCATCTCCCAAGGAAGTAAAGGAATAAGAGCAACCACAGCTAAGAATCCCACTCCCTTGGACAGCGATTCCCAAACTTTACACAGATGGGGTAAAAAAGTATACACCTCTGCAACTCTTGCCATTAGAGCACTAAATTATCAGTTCCACATGCTGAAATACCCGCAACATACTATGGATCTCCTTAAACAAAAAATATCTACCTTTCCGGCTTGTGCAGAAAATAAAGAATTACAGGAGCTTATGCTTTCTGCAAGCCACGTTACTAAGCACACCTTGCAATATGGCTTTGACGCCCTAGAAGTATCCTGCAGAGCAGCAGTCACAGGGTTCTGTACTTAGGAGGCATGCTTGGCTGAAAGAACAGACCTTGCCAGCCAATGACAAATCAAAACTGTTGGACGCACCATTGAACAAAGACAATTTGTTTGGCACCAAGGCAGAAGAGGTCTTAAAAAAGATGGAAGAAAAAGCTAAATCTATGCAGACAGTTAAAGACTTCTTACAGGTTCATCCTCCGAGGTTCAGTAGGCATTGCCCCTCCAAACACTGGTCCATTCCGGCCCCCTCAAGACCAGCTCAGACAAGACCTAGGGGAAGCAGACCCCCCACCAGACAGCAGTCCCAGGGAACACAGCGATCTAAGCAATGGAGAACCTCCACTTCAAAAACAGGTAGTGCTAAGCCACCCCCTTATGGAAGGAACTCACAATGACTGCACACCTCCACCCCCTTACCTTAGCCCACCTGCTTGTGCCCCTAGGAGGAAAACTCTCCTCCCTTGCCAAAAACTGGGCCTCTATCACCAACGACTGATGGGTCCTCATCATAGTGTCCCAGGGATGCAAATTTTATTTCCACACTATGACAACCCCAAAAGGGTTAGTAAGCAGCAACAATCAGAACCTTGACTCCTAGAGTTTGGTGCACAATCTTCTTTATTTCGAATAAAACTGCAGTAAAACAGTTATGAACAGCAGTACTAAGCGCCCTTTCACCCTTCCATGTCAGGCATCAGAGTACAAAATATATTAGCCTAGAACGTCCCTTAAATACAAATACTTTGATTACTCTAATTACATAATTAGGTCAATCAACACTCATTAACAGAAGTTTGTATTATGTTGGCAGTGAATGAGAGATGCATTTAAAATAAGTTAAAATAAAACTACTAATGCAAACATTAACCAAGAGTTTTAACCCATGTGTCACTTTGTTATAAAATTTTAAAAATGTTTTGTTCATACTACAAATCCTCACACTAACGTAAACATTTTGTATAAATTTATTTAAATCTATTTTTATATTTATGTCACAAAATAATTTCAAATAAATTATGTAGTTGTGAATTAATGTAATAAACATTTTTACCAATAATGTTGATTATTAAATGTAATAAATGTATATATAATAATTATTAAATAATAAATAATAAATAATAAATATTAAATATTAAGTATTAAATATTAAAAAACTAAGTGAACCTTATTGTTAAAATCTAATTTAATTTAATATTTATATTAACATTCCATTTAAATTTAATAAATTTTATTTTATTTTAATAGTGTTTAACAAGAATAAGTTAAATAATACTACATTGACGTGATGACTTGTACCAATAATTATTAAATTTAATAAATTGTGTAGATAAAATGAATGAAACATGTTAAAAATGGGAATAAGAAAATTGTTTGAATGATTTGTAACAAATAGTTTTAATGATTAAAGAAAATATGTACAAACTTATTGTACCTTTAGATAGGTAATATCTGATTACGTGACTATTTTTGTGTGTATATATAATAGTTGTACAAATAAATGAAAGGGCTGTGAGAAACATATGTAGGTAGAAGAAATGTATACAATATGTATAAGAAAAATAAGTAAAACATTGTGGGTGTGTGATTGGCTACTAAATAATTTGTGATTTTAACTTCAATATACTTGTAATGGAGACTTGTTCGCTCACCAGGCCACTTAAATACCAGGCCATATTGGCATTTAATCTTAGTTGCCAAATACATTCTTTGGCTTCCAAAAGGGTCTTAATAATTGTACAACTTGTATTGTGGTATTCTATCTATAACAAAAAATAAAAATTTTTTGAAATTGACACACCGCACTGTGAATATATAAGGCACTTGTTTCTTTCTTTATCCTAATGTCACTGGTGTGTTCAATGATCGAGTTTTTAGTTTTCTGTGTGTTTTCCTATATAGAAGGCCTGACAACTTGTACAAGTAGCAGCATAAACAACCATGCAGGTGTTACAATCACAACTTCCTGGACATCTAATTGTTTTTCATAGTTGTATATAGATAAATATGGTCCATTATTGATGAACCTACATGAGCGACATCCACCACATTTGTACATTTTGGATCTCATGTACATTTCATTACTTAAGGGTTTCTCAAATAAATTCTTTAAACTTAGCCTTACTAAAAGTGCATTTTGGCTTGTTACCAAGTATGTTCCCCAAGTCAACATTGATTTCTGTAATAATGTTCCATGAGTCGTACATCACTTTAACTATGTGTTGAGATTTTTCGTTAAAGGGATGATAAAAGTGTCATGTCCAACATTCCTAATATTAGATGCATCTTTAAATGGTAATCCATAGTGTATAATGGGTTTATATAGTGTTGTCCTATTACTTTTTACACTGTTACCAATTCTTGATACCAACTCCTCTGGATAAGCTCTAGCGATGAACATGTTTTTCAGTATGGTAAGCTCCTTTGAAAAGGCCTCTTCGTTACTCACTAATCTTGACAGCCTCACCATCTGGCCCTTAACTAAATTCGTTTTCTGGTGGTTCGGGTGGCTACTGTCAAAATGTAGAAATGAATTGGAGTAGGTTTTTTTCCGATAAATGTTAGATTCTACTTTACCATTTTGAAATGAGATTGTGATATCTAAAAAGTTAATCTTTTCGACAGAAGTATGGCTAGTAAATTTCAAAAAACTAGTCGTTGAACCAATATATGTAATAAATTCTTTAAGCTCAATCTCAGACCCCTTCCAAAAGATTAAGATATCGTCAAGAAATCTTAGATAGATCAAAATATTACTCCAATAAGTACTAGTAAAAACGTGTTCCTCCTCCCATGCTGCCAGCACCAAATTAGCATAAATAGGGGCACATTTGGCCCCCATTGCAACACCGTTTTTTTGTCTATAATGTTGACTGTTAAAGTAAATGAAATTATTTTCTAGAACTAATTCCAACATCTGTGACAACGATCTAATTTCAGAGTTGCTGTAACCACTATGTTTGTTGAGACAAATTTCAAACAACTCAAGACCTTCTTGGTGTGGAATCACAGTGAACAAATTAACAACATCGATAGTAACCATACAAAAATCAAATTGACCATTGAAAGAATTGACAAAGGCACGTAACAAATCCAAGCAGTGCCACGAATCTCTAATAATGTGAGGAAAGTCTGTCAAAACTTTCTTACACTTAAAATCAATATAAGCAGCCAAAGCCTCTGTCTTTGATCCTTTAGCGGAGACTATAGGTCTAAAGGGAGGATTGTCGAGATGTTTGTGAATTTTTGGAATCCCAAAAATAGAAGGTACTACAATTCCACTGATAAATAATGATAAGTTTGTGCATCAATCATTCCATCCATCAAAAATTCATAAAGCAGCCAATCAATTTTAGTATAGGCCTTATCCACTTCGTGTCTATTCACCTTAACATAGGTGCTTTCATCGTCCAATAATCTGACCATCCTATCTATATAGTCACAAGTCAACATAATAACTACACCACCTCCTTTGTCTGGTTTCATTATTCTAAACTTGTTAGAACTGGTGAGCTCTTTTAAACAAAAACGTTCTGCTGGAGTTAGATTGTATGTAATACTCGTTTTTTCGTTTAGTATCCTTCTTATGTGTGTTTCACAAAGTTTTTCAAATATGTGTATAATGAGATTCTGAGGTGGTATATTTAAGAGTGAGTCCTCCATCCAATGTAGTTGGGTTGGAATCATGAAAAAAAACCTTTAAATTCAATAACCTGGTATATGTTTTTAAATTAATCAGGACTTCACCGATGTCTAACTTGAAGGTTGGCACAAAAGTGAATCCTTTACTAAACAATTTTAAATGTGTGGTGTCGAATGTCTTGTCAGTAAAATTATACAAATTGAAACCCATGTAGTTAATAACTTCTATTCCGTTAGTTTGGTTTGTCATACCAGTGTTAACCCTTGTAGTCTTTTGTTGCACAGCTCCAACATCTGGATTTAAATGTAGTGTTAACAAAGTACCACCTGATGTAACGTCAAAATTATCAACCTCCACATTACATTGTGTCTCACTTTGTGCTACCATCTGCCCTTCTGTTGCCTCCATTGTTGTAGTTCCTTTGAACATAATAATTTTGGCTGCCCTGCCTCTCCCTTATCCTCTCTGATCTCCTTAGGGCTGGCTGCTCTAAAAAAACTGACTGTGCCTCATCGTTGTTGTCAAAATTGCCTCGATAGCGTGATTCGTGGTCACCATCAGCGTTAAAATCATTAAAGTTAGAATGTGAATTAATATTCCCATTTGTATTAAAATTTGTACTAAAATTCCTACCATTCCCTGCTATGTTTGTGTTTCGAGTGTGATGTTGTGATTTCATATTTTATATTCCCTAAAATGGTTATAAACTCTGTTATTTTTGTAGTCGTTAGTATCTCTCGATTTTTGAGTTTTTAATGTCTAAGCCTTTAGTAATGTATCTGTCTAAATCTCTAAAAATATTTTCCATTTTAAGCTTGTTGTACTCAAATAAAACATCGGCTTTAATACCTCTATCTAGGTTACACAGTTTATCCTTTAAAACATTTAACTTGTCATTATTATTTCGGATAATGAGTTTTAAAAGCTCAAAACCAGTATTGTCAAAAAGTCCCATTAATTCTGAAAAAAGTGGTGTGCCTTCAGCAAACCCATGAGGCAGCTTGAAGATACGTAGTCCCTTGGGGACTTGTTTTAACTCTAATGAACGTTCCAAAAAGGCGTTATCCATCTGTAGAGATTTGAAAGTTTTTAATGTCTTTTCAAATTCCTCAAGGGTTTCCAGATCTTCCTCCAAACCACTGGGCGGAGGCACAAAACCAAGTCCATTCCTTGCTCTCCATGTGAGTCAATACAGCCTGTTCCTGCAGAACAGATAGGCCAAAGTTTCTATTCCAGACTCTTCCTGGTACCCAGAAAAGAGGGCACCTGGTGCCTAATCATTGATCTGTCAATTCTAAACACCTTCCCGGTGATACCAAAATTCAAAATGCTCAGCCTCCAGCAGCTTCTTCCTGTGCTATCCAAGGATGCTTGGTTAGCCAACCTAGACCTAAAAGAGGCCTATCTACACATCCCAATCAGGGATTCCTGCAGGAAATATCTACGTTTCAGGGTAGGATCTACGCACTTTCAGTTTTCTGCACTTCCCTTTGGCTTATCCACTGCTCCCAGATTTTTTCACAAAATGCCTGACTCCAGCCATTGCTTTTTGTAGACAAAGGAATATTAAAATTTACCCCTACTTAGAAGACTGGCTGATTCAGGCAGACAGTTAGGAAAAGCTGTTACAGCACCTGACCTTTGTAAATGACCTACTGACCTCCCTGGGGTATACTATAAACGAAAAGAAATCCAAACTACTACCCACTCAAAAAATTGTATACGTGGGAGCAAGCCTGGACACAGCATCCCAAATGGCATTCCTTATTCCAGAAAAACAAGCCTATCTGACAGGCTACTTCTCTCAACTAGCCACCAGAACCCAGTTATCGGCAAGGAAAATCCTGCAAGCTCTAGGGTTCATGTCATCCTGCATTTTACTCATTCCATATGCCAGACGGCATATGAGGAAACTTCAATGGTACCTAAAAAGCCTTTTGGTGTCAGCACTCTCAGGACCTGGAAACTATCATACCTATCTGTCTAAGGAAAGATTTTCTTTGGTGGGCAGCAGCATGCAACCACAACAAGGGTCTTCTCTTCTCACAACACCACGCTGCCCAGACCCTAACCGCAGACACATCTGATTATGCCTGGGATACTCACCTGGACAACAGGTGCATTCAGGGACATTATAGCCCAACCCAAAACCATCTGCACATCAACCAAAAAGAGATGCTAGCTGTTCAGCATGCTCTGACACCTTTCAGACCTCTACTCTCCCCAGGGCCTAAGTAATCAAAACAAACAACACCACAGTGATGTTTTACATCAACAAACAGGGAGGAACTCACTCTTATCCCCTCTGCAGGCTCACCATGACCTTTTGGCACATGGCTTCTGCCGAGCAGATTCACCTACAAGCACAATTCCTGCCAGGCTCCCAAAACTCTCTGGCAGACAACCTAAGCAGAAACCTCCTAAACCCACATGAGTGGCAGCTAAACCACAGCACCTTCAACCTAGTAACCCAGAAATGAGGCACCCCGAAGGTGGACCTCTTTGCCTCCCACAACAATCACCAGCTCAGCAGATTCTGCAGCAGAGAACCTCACAGCAAGGCCAGGAAAGTGGATGCCCTATCCTTCCAATGGATAAACCTTTCGATCTATGCATTTCCCCCTCTACCTCTACTTTCAAGGGTACTACTCAAAATAAGGGAGGAAAAACTGAGAGCAATCTTGATTGCCTCAGACTGGCCACACCAGCACTGGTACACACTGCTGCGCAGTCTGTCACCCCTGCCACCTAACTCAGATCCCAACTCTCCTAATCCAGCAGAATGGAGAATGCATGTATCCACAACTGCAGGTGCTGAACCTGGCAGCTTGGCTTATTCCGTGACCTCTCCTCCAGTTTCCAGCTTAAGCAAGCAAGTCCTGGATATTATATGGGAGGCCAGACACCCCAGCACTAGAAAATCCTATGCTGACAAGTGGAAAAGGTATTGCACCTGGATCCAGGCTAAAGGAGCTGAACCAGCACAGCCCTCCCTACATCTCATCCTGGATTACCTAGCAGACCTACTACACAGGGGCCTATCCTTCTCTTCTATTAAAATTCATGCCTTTGCCATCTCTGCTCATTACAGCACAGAGCCACCTCTTTTTTCTCACTCTCTCATCAAACAGTTCCTAAGAGGGTCTAACAAATTAAGGCCACCTAGAAGAGCTCCTACCCCAGGTTGGGACCTTAACTTTGTGCTGGAAAAGCTCACCCTACCCCCATTTGAACCTGCAGCTTCAGCAGAGTTAAAATTCCTCTCTTGGAAAACAGCCTTGCTTCTGGCCATTACTTCAGCTAGAAGAGTGTCTGAGCTACAAGCACTCATGGCTGTGGAGCGCTTTATAATTTTTCATGCTGACAGGATCTCCCTCAGGACTAACCCAACTTTCATGCTTAAAGTGGTGTCCAGTGTGGCTCTCAACCAATCAATTCATTTGCCCACTTTTTTCCCCAATCCACAAAACAAGGGGGAAAGGATTCTACATTCTCTAGATGTGCACAGACAGCTCAGATTCTACCTGGACAGGACTAAATATTTTAGAAAAACTGACTAATTGCTAGTCAGCTTTTCAGCAGGGGCAGAGGGCAAGACCATATCTAAACAAACAATCTCCAAATGGATAGCACACTCTATCCATTTCTGCTACAAAAATCACAGGAAACCTCCCCCTAAGGGGGTGAGGATGCATTCCACCAGGGCAATCTCCACCTCTGCAGCTTTTCTGAGGGGTCCCTACCAGGGACATCCTGGAGGCTGCAACATGGAGTTCTGTTCATGCCTTCACCAAGCATTACCACCTGCCTATCTTCTCCAAATTCAGGGCAGGCTTTGCAACATCAGTCTTGCAGGGCATCCTAGCCAGCCCCCAGTCTTCTTGACAACCTCCACCCTTTTCTTCAGCTTTGGGAATCTACCCAAGTGTGATGACTGCAACAGTGAAACACGAAAAACATAGTACAGTTGTGTGCACTTACCATAAATGTAGATGTTCGAGTGTATTCATTGTTGCAGCCCTGGTTTCCCACCCTCCATCCATCCATCTTGTCTCTTTCTCTCTCTCCTCTTCACTCCTTACAGGATTTTCTGGTATTTACTTTCTACTGGTGGTGTTCTTCCACCATATCCTAGCTCCCTATTTGGGGGCTCCTGACATTTAGGGCAAGAAAAACTGATGTAATGGCATCAGCTGCCTGATTTTATACCACTAACGACCTGACGTCAGTCCTGGAGTGACAGCAACTGACACAGAAATACTAAGCCTCTGGTATTCAGGCCGACTGAGGGCTACCCCTGGCAGGATAACCCAAGTGTGATGACTGCAACAGTGAATACACTCGAACATGTACATTTATGGTAAGTGTACACAACTGTACTTTTTAAAGAAAAGAGATGGGGGTTCCTTTCAGTCCCTGTTGTTCACTGGTAATGAGTCGAGCAGTGAATTAATGATAGTTAGGCAGAACGATTTTGGCAGGGCATCTATACTGCTATATAGTTTAAACTTTTCAGAGATCAGGAACACCATTGTAAAATTCTGGAAAAATTTTAATATGGACACTGATGTCAGTAGGGTGTTGGGGGACAAACCAGTAATTGTGTACAAAAAGGGTATTTCTTTAAAAGCTATGTTAGAAAGACAAACAACAGAAGTAGCACAGATGGTAGTTTTAAGTGTGGGAAATGTCCACAATGCCCATGGATGGTTGACAAAGAGAAAATTACCATTAAGAACGACGGTAGTATTACCCGTGGTAATAAATATTACTGCTATTCCAAGGGCGTGGTATATATAGCAGTCTGCACTTCATGTGCAGGGTTCTATGTAGAAAAAATTAAAAGGGCTTTAAGACAAAGGGTGTACCAGCACTTGTACGATATCAAACATAAGAATGTAAACAATGCCCTGTTTAAACATATTAATGAGTATCCTACACATGAAGTTTTGTGCTGTAGACCATGCAGATTTGGGACCCGGGGGAGTGGGGCATTGGATGAATTCTTAGAATATAAAGAGTTGAAATGGCAAATTTTGACCAATGCCTGTCAGGCACCTGGGCTCATTGATAGAATGTCCCTGTGTTCCTTGCTTAAATTGAAATCTTTATATTTTTTATGACAATTTTTTAGTTATTTTTATGGACTATGTTCATTTTTATTAATGTGGTGTTTTGTGCTGTATTTTATTATATTTGTTAATTTATTTAAATATGTTAACTGTAAAGAGTAGGATGTGATGTAATGGGTTATCAACTAATGAATGATTTGGGTATTGTATTTAAGGAGTAATTTAAATGAGGAGTGTCATTCTGAAGAAGTCAGTGATTTTGATGAAAGCGCTAACTAAATTAGTCCAGTTACTACATTTGGGGTGTTGGTGGAGTCGTTCTTTGTGGCACCTTCATCTTTTTTGGTTCGTTGGTGGTTCAGTGTATTCTTACTAACATTTGTTTACCAGGAAAGTCCGACTGGACACAGGTTCTTTTTCAGCGGAGGCCCGGGGAGAAAAGCTCCATGAGTAACAGTAAATTTTCATGCACACATTACAATGATCAATAAAGTATAAAGTAAACAAAATGTAGTATACATAAGAACATATAAATTTGTTACATCTTGACAACAAAACCTAGGCTTTGAACATAACTAGTACTATTTGTAGGTATGACTTATGTCAAGATATAAGATTAAGACAGGTCGGTAGGAACAAAGGATTAAACACCGGGGGAGAAGTTGGATATGTTTTGGGTATACTGTGATGTGTCAGAGCACTTATGAGGGGTTAGTACAGGAACACTTGAACTGGAGGCCAAACATTTGGAATTGGAATCAGCAGAGAGACTGCAATGTTTGGAGGCCAAAGAAACTGAGAAATAGTGCCAACATGAGAGGAAAATGCTGACTCTTCCTCAGGGTCATGGAGGTAATGGGGAAGGGAATAACTAAATGCCACAAGCAATAAAGGTCAGTAAATGTCTTCCCCGTTTACAGAGAGTGATAATTTCGATAGTTTTATTTATATATTTGGAATAGTGTGTTAATGATCTGGGTACAGTTTCTGACTCCCTTACTGCATGGTAAAGCTGTAACTGCAGTTTCTAAATTGTGATACTGACTGTTTAAATTATGACAAAGGTAATTATGACAAGGTTAAACAGTGTTTAGAGGATTGTTTTAAGTTAACACCTAAAGCTTACATAAAAAGTTTCATGAGCATAGACACAAGGCAGATGAAAGTGTATGTTTTATATTGCTGAGTTAATCACTTTTTTTCATAGGTGGGTAAGTGGGTGTCAGGTCACTACTTTTGAAAGGCTGGCAGACCTTTTGGTGAAGAAACCAGCCCATAGCACTTTGCCTGAGGACATGAGAATCTAGTTGGCAGACTGGGAATGCAACTCTGCAGATGTGATGGGGGAAATGGGTATCTCTACTTAGCAAGCAGGGCATCACTGCACAGAGAAGGGGATACCTAGTGCTGCACATAGATATAAGGGAACCCATGGTGGGCAGCCTAAATCACCCAGACAGAGTCCACCAGTAACAGGGGAAGCCACTAGTTCAGGTGCATAGCTAGGATCAAGGTTTAGATGTTTCAAATGTAACCAGTGGGGGCATGTAGCATACAGATGTCCACGGAAGCAAGATGTGTTGTCAATAAATTCAACATTGGTTTTAACATCAGCAGTTTCCAGCAACGTTTTTTCTTTGTGGATACTATTTTTGTGAGGATTTGTGTTGTCAATAAATTCAACATTGGTTTTAACATCAGCAGTTTCCAGCAACGTTTTTTCTTTGTGGATACTATTTTTGTGACTGTTGCTGGGATTAGGCATAGCACAAGCTTTTTCTTTTCTGGCCAGTGGTAAGTTGTTTGGAGACAGCAGGGGTACCAGACTATCACCGGAGTTTATATCCTATCTTAGTGGATGGAAAACCGGCCACCGTTAAAAGAGAGGCAGCTTCTGACATAACCGTTGTGAAGCCTGAAGTGGTTAAAAAGGAGCAGTGCATGCTTGGGCAGACCAGTCAGAGCTTTAGAAGAGATCCCATTCCAAATGTCTCTGGGCAAGTTTCACCTTGACTGGGAGGGTGGAAAAGGAAGCAAGCAAGTAGGTGTGTTTGAGGATATCCCTGCAGATGTCATGATAAGGAATGAGTTTGATAATGTAGTTCCTTGTGTGCTTGCAGTTACACTCAGTCAAGCTTGGAGACAGGTGTTTGGAACTAGTAGCCTGGGGGAGACCCAGACAGACCCCACACCTGAAGTTGGGACTGGTGAGGCGACTATTTCAGGGAGGGAGCCACCCTGTAGCAGTGAGCCACGTTGCTGGTATGTACTGATGTTCCCTTGGACAGGGTGACTGCAGAGGTGAGTGGTAGAACCCAGGCTGACAGAGAAGACCCGCTGTCAAAAGATGCCAGACCTCCTGTGGAAGGGGAACTGGGATGGAAGAAGTGTGAACAGCCTATAGGCTTCCTTCTCAAATTCTACCCACAACACTTTAATATCACACTATGCAGAAATCAGACTCCATTCTTAAATATTCCAATATCACAAAGTACATCTCTCAAGATACACCTTGACAAAAATGTGTAGAAACAGGCAACCTGATGTCCAGATAGTCAATACTAACCACAGGAAACAAAGTCCAAGTTTCTTCTTTAACGTAAAAGTATTTTATTTTTCAAAAAGACAACGTTTTCGCCGTGACCCCTGTCACAGCTTCCTCAGAAGAAGACAAGTAAAACAGCTAAACTGGTCTGTTCAAATACTCAGTTAACAGGAAGTGACAAATAATTGCACTTCCTGCACTAATTTGACTCAATAAAAATAGTGAATAAAATCATGAATAATCATAAAACTCCATTGAATTATCTATAAATATTGTATGATAAAAAACAACATAAAAATGTTCTTACTATGCATTTACATTAACATTGTAAAAAATTATGCATTAAACCCACAAAATAATGTACATATAGGCATTACCTAAAGTAGCTCCTTAGTTTAAGAACACATGAAATGTTACAGTTCTCATTGAGGCCATCTAGCCTAAATGCATCTAAATTCAACTGCCATAAAAGTTCGACACACTCAAGAACTATCTGAAAGGGGCCTCCCCTATCGGTTAAAGGTACTTGATCAATACCCATAAAACAAAAAGAGTGGTCAGGGTTACTGCTAACATGTTTTGCTAAGGCATTCTCTAAAAGAGTTTTTTTTATGGCATAAAGGTGCTGGTATATTCTCTCTTTTAGTTTACGATTTGTTTTTCCTATGTAAAAGGAAGGGCAGGAATTACACAAAGCAATGTACACCACTGACTTTGAATCACAAGTAATCCTCTGCTTAATGTTGTATTTTTATTCCTAACTATAAAGGAATTTCCAGTTCTCATCACTTTACACATGTTGCAGCATCCACATTTAAATGAACCTCTAGGTCTTATGTGACCATAAGTGTTAGAAGTATGCTGTAAAAGTTCTTTCAAATTATTACTTCTCCTGTAAATTACATAGGGGCACTGACCTAACTTGTCAATCAAGTTAACGGAATTAATAACTAGTGGCCAGTTTTTTAAGATAATGGCCCAAATTCCTGTTGAATTCAAGTTAAATTGGGTTATAAAACTTAAAGAAAAGTTTCTCTGCTGATTTAGTAAGGAATTTTGGTGTGCTAGTTCATTATCATTAGTAGACCTACCTACATTAGATTGATCAAGTAGTGGTTTATACAACCCTTTTGTTCTTTTAGTGTCAACTTCATTTATAAGCCCTTCTAAAAGAGGGACAGGGTATCCGCGGTTTATAAACATACCTTTCAAAAATTGGCACTCAGCTTTAAAATCGCTGTAAGTGCTACACATCCTGCCTGCACGTACCAGTTGTCCTTTGACAATAGATTTTTTCTGCCTAGGTGGATGTAGACTAGTGTAGTGCAGGAAAGAGTTGCAGTACGTCTGTTTCCTGAAAATGCCAGACAAATAAATCTCTTCATCTACTTCTTTAGTTAGTCTCACGTCCAAGTAGTCTGTTTCTATTGTTGAAAACCTATAAGTAAATTTTAACCATTGTGTAGAATTGTTCAAATAGTCTACAAAAGTTTTGCTTCAACTTCATTCCCTTTAAAAAGGATAAATATGTCGTCCAAAACCTAGTGTAATATTTTATCTTCTGCATTACAGTTTCATTAGATAGTATATAAAGGTTTTCCCAAAAGGCTACAAACAGGTTAGCCACACTGGCTCCATAAGGAGCCCATGGCTATTCCACATTTTTGTAAATAGAATTTATGTTCAAAAACAAAAAGTTTGATGACAGTACTATGCTCAACAGTTCTGTTACAACGTCAATCTCCACTTGTGGTGCATTTAAGTCTTTAAGAAGCAGTTGAATCCATTCAACTGCCTCATTGTGAGGGATGGATGTATATAAATCAATGACATCCACAGTCAAAAGTTACACTCAAGGTCAAACTTAATACTGTTGATATCACGTAAGAAAGACCAGGAGTCTTTGCAAATAGTAGGTATTTTCTTTACATATTTTGATAGAATACTATCTATCAATTTTGAACAGGGTAGGTCATAGAAGACCTACCATCTATTAATGCCCTCATGGGAGGATTCTTTTGGTCTTTGTGTATCTTGGGTATTCCGAACATTACAGGCAACTTTGGCTGAATAATGTCAATATAGTTGTATGTCTCTAAGTCTATTTTGCCTGCTAGGAAAAGGTCACGGAAATACCCATGGGTACGACCTTGAACTACATTAATCTCATTAAGGGAAGAAGTAACATAGGCATCAGATGATAACACTTGCATCATTTTTCTGTGTATTGAACGTTGTCGAACACTACCAAGCCCCCTCCTTTGTCAGGTTTCAAAAACCTGACAGTTAAAGAGCCCAGGTTTTTTAGCCATTCACGTTGTGCAAGTGAAATATTCATCTCATTCAAAGTACTACTTGATTTTTGTGTAGAAAACAGGTGTCTTATATCTAATTCACACATTTGTTCAAATAGTAATAAATTTTGTTGTGTAGGAGGGTTAAAAACGCTAGTCAGTTTCAATTTGTCATTAACATTTGTTGTTTCATTGTTAAAATATAATTTTAAATTTAACTTGCGTATGTAGCATTTCAGATCTATCAAACCTTTAGCTAAACTTCCATAGGTACTTGGAATAAAAGTGTATCCAAGAGCTAACAATTCAACTAGGTCAGAATCTAGTTCCAAAGATGAAAAGTTATAGATAGTAAAGTCTTTCCTTGTGTTAGTATATATAACAGGGCCTTGCAAAAAATCCCTCGGACCTGTGGGAGAAACATTGTCTGTTAACGTTTCCTCCAATACACATTCCCCCCTTGTTTCTTCTGTTGATTCCCTAAAAAAACTTTATCATTAGGGAGCTCTAAAGGAACCTGCTTATTCTGGTCAGTTCTCCCTGGTCCTCTTTGGTTCTTATAATTGTAGTTAACAGCAGTGGACCCTTTTAACCTATTACTTCTTCTAACTTCCTGTCTAGGTGTATTAGTAAGGTGTTCACCATTTTCACCTTCCAGCGAAATTAATTCAGCATTGACAGAAGTAGAAGGCCCATTTAAACCAACAGTATTGGACCCTGCACTTGGAATGTTCAAATGGGAGTATGCTTGGTTAGAAAAATAAGCTGTTCTATCCCTTACTAACTTCTTGTTTTTGTTAATTTTTAATTTAAGTAACAATGCATCAATGCTAGAAAAAATACGGTCATAGTCATATTTAAACTGTAAAAAAGAAGTGTTAATTTTGATTTCTTCATCCAAAACATTCACTTCAGAAATAAGAGACAAGATATGCATATCATAATGTTTAACTATCACGTTTAGCAATTGTAACCCCTGTTCCTGAAACAAACATTTCAATTCTGAAAAATACACTTGGTCCAACAGTAGTCCAGAAGGAGTGAAGTTGTTCCTAAGGCCTTTTGGAACCAGTTTCTCATTTAAACATTGCCTAAAATAAGCAGCTTCCAGCTGCAGTTTTTTTAATTTAAGCAACTTAATGTCAAGTACCTTTAAACGGTCACTAAACCAGTTGTTGTCGTTTTCTTGAACAGGAAAAGAGCTGGCAGTTGACCCAGTGTTAGCGCCTGACAAAACGAAGCGGGTTCTCTTTATTAATCCAGTCGTTCAAGGTTCGGCGTTCCTCCACTGGCTCCGTCCTATGCTCCTCATTTAAGTTAGATGCTGGTGGTGTAATTGGATTAGCATTAGTTCCTACAGCATGACTAGTAGAAGGGATCCGAAAGATGCATGGAGTTGAAGGAAACAAATCCGTTTCCCTACTGGTAGAAGCAGTAGCGTTTTGAACAACAGAACTTCCTGCCTGTTGTTTATTTGGTCGAGGAGGCAGTCCTCTAAGCTGTTGTGCTGCAGGAAGTAACGTAACAGACCCTTCTGAGTCAGAAACTGAAACAACATTCTGGTTTGCAATAGTTTCAGACTTTTCTTTTCTGTAAAAAGTTGGAAGTTGCTCTAAAACATCCATACGAACATGTAAAGCTTCCAATTTTTGTGAAATGGAAGCCAATAAAGAGAATAAGTCTGTTTCACTTGATTTTTCAAAAGTAGCTGTTAGACAAAGGTTAGGACTAACAGGACTGGCAGGAGTGCCTGAATCCATGACCTACCCCTGTTCAAAATTGATAGATAGTATTCTATCAAAATATGTAAAGAAAATACCTACTATTTGCAAAGACTCCTGGTCTTTCTTACGTGATATCAACAGTATTAAGTTTGACCTTGAGTGTAACTTTTTGACTGTGGATGTCATTGATTTATATACATCCATCCCTCACAATGAGGCAGTTGAATGGATTCAACTGCTTCTTAAAGACTTAAATGCACCACAAGTGGAGATTGACGTTGTAACAGAACTGTTGAGCATAGTACTGTCATCAAACTTTTTGTTTTTGAACATAAATTCTATTTACAAAAATGTGGAATAGCCATGGGCTCCCTTGCGGAGCCAGTGTGGCTAACCTGTTTGTAGCCTTTTGGGAAAACCTTTATATACTATCTAATGAAACTGTAATGCAGAAGATAAAATATTACACTAGGTTTTGGACGACATATTTATCCTTTTAAAGGGAATGAAGTTGAAGCAAAACGTTTTGTAGACTATTTGAACAATTCTACACAATGGTTAAAATTTACTTATAGGTTTTCAACAATAGAAACAGACTACTTGGACGTGAGACTAACTAAAGAAGTAGATGAAGAGATTTATTTGTCTGGCATTTTCAGGAAACAGACGTACTGCAACTCTTTCCTGCACTACACTAGTCTACATCCACCTAGGCAGAAAAAATCTATTGTCAAAGGACAACTGGTACGTGCAGGCAGGATGTGTAGCACTTACAGCGATTTTAAAGCTGAGTGCCAATTTTTGAAAGGTATGTTTATAAACCGCGGATACCCTGTCCCTCTTTTAGAAGGGCTTATAAATGAAGTTGACACTAAAAGAACAAAAGGGTTGTTTAAACCACTACTTGATCAATCTAATGTAGGTAGGTCTACTAATGATAATGAACTAGCACACCAAAATTCCTTACTAAATCAGCAGAGAAACTTTTCTTTAAGTTTTATAACCCAATTTAACTTGAATTCAACAGGAATTTGGGCCATTATCTTAAAAAACTGGCCACTAGTTATTAATTCCGTTAACTTGATTGACAAGTTAGGTCAGCGCCCCTATGTAATTTACAGGAGAAGTAATAATTTAAAAGAACTTTTACAGCATACTTCTAACACTTATGGTCACATAAGACCTAGAGGTTCATTTAAATGTGGATGCTGCAACATGTGTAAAGTGATGAGAACTGGAAATTCCTTTATAGTTAGGAATAAAAATACAACATTAAGCAGAGGATTACTTGTGATTCAAAGTCAGTGGTGTACATTGCTTTGTGTAATTCCTGCCCTTCCTTTTACATAGGAAAAACAAATCGTAAACTAAAAGAGAGAATATACCAGCACCTTTATGCCATAAAAAACCTCTTTTAGAGAATGCCTTAGCAAAACATGTTAGCAGTAACCCTGACCACTCTTTTTGTTTTATGGGTATTGATCAAGTACCTTTAACCGATAGGGGAGGCCCCTTTCAGATAGTTCTTGAGTGTGTCGAACTTTTATGGCAGTTGAATTTAGATGCATTTAGGCTAGATGGCCTCAATGAGAACTGTAACATTTCATGTGTTCTTAAACTAAGGAGCTACTTTAGGTAATGCCTATATGTACATTATTTTGTGGGTTTAATGCATAATTTTTACAATGTTAATGTAAATGCACCAGTAAGAACATTTTTATGTTGTTTTTTATCATACAATATTTATAGATAATTCAATGGAGTTTTATGATTATTCATGATTTTATTCACTATTTTTATTGAGTCAAATTAGTGCAGGAAGTGCAATTATTTGTCACTTCCTGTTAACTGAGTATTTGAACAGACCAGTTTAGCTGTTTTACTTGTCTTCTTCTGAGGAAGCTGTGACAGGGTCATGGCTAAGCGTTGTCTTTTGAAAATAAAATACTTTTACGTTAAAGAAGAAACTTGGACTTTGTTTCCTGTGGTTAGTATTGACTATCTGGACATCAGGTTGCCTGTTTCTACACATTTTTACAAGTTTGTTTGCTCATTTTTGACTGTTTGAAGATACACCTTGACCATAGGACAAGACCCCGAATGAATCCTTCACAACCTTCACTTCACTTATAAATAAAAATTAAATAGAATAACCATTTGATGTAGGACATATCAAAGTCATGCTTAATTTCAGATGTCAGTTGAACCCCTAAATACAAAATCAGGTTTAACACATTTGTAATAGTCTTTATTCCTTTTCTTTTCCCATATCTGTCCCTGGAGGAGTGGTTTCAGCCCAGAAGTTAGTAGTTTATTGGCCATTTTGGGATAATTTCTATCTCTTTCACTTCCCTGCTATAAAAACCTCATTTGCACAGTTTTTACGCTTGTTTTCCGCTCAGCAAGTGCCTTCCAGGTGTTCTGCCGAGTCTACAGCAGCAGAGAGACAAAAGAGTGACTTTGGAGTGATTAAGTATCAGTTTTCTGCTTTTCTTACTGTCTTAACTAATTCTGCCTAAAACGCCAGTTTTTTTTTCTTAGCGAATCTGTGATTTAAAAAGTTTATTATTGTATACAACTCCACACAGTACCTCGTGGTGTCCTGCAGAGTGATACAGGCAACTGGTAGGCTACACACTCAAGTGCGCTAACCGAATTAAAGCATTTACTGTGTTTCTGTACCTAATTTCTGCTACTTAAAAAAAAAAAAAAAAAAAAAATCCTTGTTTCCCACCTTTACTGAACTAGAATAGTCCAGTCTTCAGGTATTGCTGGTCTCTGGGCTGTGTCATAGTTCCTGTGTTGCCCATATCCTTATTTGGATAGGAGGAAGCTTCTTTGTTCACCAGTGAGAGTGGTGAGCTCTGAGCAGCCTATCTGTCCCTTGAGGAGTGGTTCCAGCCCAGTAACTTGTAGCTTATTGGCCGTTTTGGGCCATTTCCTTTCTCTTTCTAACCCCCCTACTTTAAAGCCATCTTTAGAGCGCTTTTGCGCTTGTAATTTAAAGTTTGTCCTGTTTGTTGCATTTACCTGTTGAGGCTACACACTCAAGTGCGCTAGCCTGTGTTACATATTTATTGCATTTTCCTGCTGTTTGTTGCAAAAAAGAAAAAAAAATAAAACAAAAAAATTATCCTTGTTTCCCGTCTTTCCTGACCTAGAGTAGTTCAAATACAGGCTTTGCTGTATTCTGGACTTTTGGAAAGTTTCTGTGTTGCCCATTTCCTTTCTTGGATAAAGGGAGGCTTCTTTGTTCACCAGTGGCAGTGGGGAGCTTAGAGCAGCCTATCTATCCCTGGAGGAGTGTTCCCAGCACAAGAATCTGGTAGTCTATTGGCCGTATTGGGCCAATTTCTAGCTCTTTCAAGTCCGCCTGTATAAAACCCGCTTTAGCGCGTTTTTTGTGCTTGTTACTACTCAGCCAAGCTCCTCATGGTCCTGCAGAGTGGTGCTAGCAGCAGAGAGGCTAAAAGAGTGACTGCTAACCTGATAAAAGTGTTTTCCTGCTACTACCTGGGCGACTGTCCGATCTAGCTAAACTGTAAGTATTTCTGCATTCTTGAACTGTTTTAAACTGTTTAAAGTTGTTTTTGCACCTGCACTTTTAAAGTTTGTCCTGTTTGTTGCATTTACCTGTTGTGGCTACACACTGAAGTGCGCTAGCCTGTGTTAGATACTTATTGCATTTTCCTGCTGTTTGTTGCAAAAAAAGAAAAAAAAAATATCCTTATTTCCCGTCTTTCCTGACATAGAGTAGTCCAATTACAGGCTTTGCTGTATTCTGGACTTTTGGAAAGTTCCTGTGTTGCCCATTTCCTTTCTTGGATAAAGGGAGGCTTCTTTGTTCACCAGTGGCAGTGGGGAGCTTAGAGCAGCCTATCTATCCCTGGAGGAGTGTTCCCAGCACAAGAATCCGGTAGTGTATTGGCTGTTTTGGGCCAATTTCTAGCTCTTTCAAGCCCCCCCCTGTATAAAACCTGCTTTAGCGCAGCTTTGCATGATTTTGCGCATAGTGCAGCATCGGGCAACGCCGCTTAATTGGGTTTAAACCATTCTCGGCTCCACAAAGTCTGCTCTTCACTTTTTCCCTTAGAACTGAGCTAGTTCTCATAATAAACACCCTATTCCTACTCTAAAGCCTGGCACTTGCTCACTAAAACAATTATATAAGTCAGCACTAAAAAATTAAAAGCACTACACCCTCAGAAACTCTCCTTGAGTACCTTGTTCCCCATTGGCCCTTTTTTCAATTATAAAGGAATTCCCAATACTATTCTAGCATGTCCAAAGGTCAGTTGTCAGTCTCCTCTCTGGTCCAGCTGGTGAATCTGGGAATCTTGAGGCAATGTTACAACTGCCTCATGTACACAGACAACCCTCTCCTCCTCCCAATAAATTCCAACACATGTGAGAGATGCAACCATATAGCCAAACTGGAGGCTAAGCTCTTTCAACTCAGTACTGGCGTAACCAGTCAAGAGGAGAAGGAAACCACACTCACTACAATTCCAGTCTCACATAGACCTACCACGACAGCAAACCAAACACACAAAAACATACTCGGAGGCTCTAAATAAAAATCTGCCTAAGCAACAGAGACCTCCAAAGCAGACACCCAAGCAACCGCTACCCCAAAACAAAGCACGTGCAACACATAGCTCACAAAGCCAGTGTGCCGAACAGTCACAGCCCTTAAGGCTAAACAACACACCTGATACACTTGTAATAGGTGACTCTATCGTCAGGCACACTGACGTCCCACTCACCAGGCTGAACAAGGAGAAGGTCACAGTGAGCTTCCTGTTGGGCGCTAGGATCCGCCACATAACACAAGCACTCAGGTCACTCCAAGGCAAGTACAAATATGACTCAGTCATTGTCCATGCTGGTGTGAATGACCTGAGACGTACCTCCCTGGACTACATGAAAAGAGACATAGAGGAGCTCTCTGAGCATGTAGCCCAGTCCGGTATGACCCTGACTTTGAGTAGCATCTTACCCTCACCAAGAATGATGCCACAATATGAAGACAAGATGATCAATTTCAACAATTGGCTTAAGTATTGGTGTCATTCAAAGGGAATCCAATGCCTGTCAGCCTGGGATGACATGCTCGACAAGCCACGATGATTCGCTAGGGAAGTCTTGCACCTGTCACCCCTGGGCTTTTGGATATTGGCAAAGGCTCTTGCCACCCCCATAGTGCCTTTTTTAGGCAAGGCTCAAATGACAAACCCACCTCCATAGGTATCACAAGAGATAAGAAACTAAGAGTAATGCTACTCAATGCCAGAAGTCTAAACCTCAAGATGCATGCACTCAAAACTCTCCTTAGCATGGAGAACATTGATATTTGTGCTGTAACAAAAACCTGGTTCAAGGCTCCCGAGAGCACCACAGCACTACCAGGTTATACCTCATACCATGTTTTTCGGCCCCAAAACTTGGACCGAACCACAAAAGGAGGGGGAGTATCAATATTCGTCAAAGATACCCACACCTCCAGGTTGGTGGCACAGCACGAAGCATCAGAGAATATCCATGTGCAACTAACAGTGGGTAAAACTGCCTTCCAGTTTATAGCCTGCTACAGACCACCCTCCCAAACCCAGGAACCCCACTCGGCCTTCCTGAGAACACTGGAAAATATGAAGGTCTCTCCAAACACCATTATATTGGGTGACTTCAACTACCCAAACATAGACTGGGAGCATTACTCTAGCTCCAACACCCTAGCCTAAAGGTTCCTAGAATTTATAAACTCAAATGCTATGGAACAACTTGTTACCACTCCCACAAGAGGGGAAAACATACTGGACATGATCATCACCAACATGGGGAATCTATGCTCCAGACCAGAAGTGTATCCCTCACTGGTAAGATCAAACCATAAACTAATCTCACTAGATATTCACATCCTGACCCCAGATCCTGCCCAGAAAACCACAGTGAAAAACTTCTCTAAAGCAAATTTCACACTCCTCAAAACCGAGGTGGAATCCTTCAAAGCCCCCGGGCCTGTGGAAAATACGGCCCAGACCGCAGAATCCTTTATAAATGCATTCTAAGAATACCTTCAGGAATGCATGGATCATGCAATCCCAAACAAAACCAAGACTCAATCCTCCAAAGGCAGGCGTCCTGTCTGGTGGACCCTAGCCATAAATAAACTATACAATAGAAGAAGGAAGCTACTACATGATAGAGCAAAATCCCAAAAAGGGAAGGCATCTCTGATCAGTATTAGCAAAAAACTACGGGCACTCATAAAATCGTCTAAGGCCAGCTTCGAGAGAAAAATTGCACAGGACACTAAGGATAATCACAAGGCTTTCTTTAGTTATGTTAGGAACCTGGGTTGGAATTCCCAGATATGCTCAGAATTAGTCCAAAATGACAAAAAATACACCAGACCCACAGACATTGCCAACATCCTAGCTGACAGGTTCAGCGCAAACTCCCCCCTCCCCACCAAAAGGGCAAATATCTATCCCAGCAGAGTGCTGCCCCCCTGACATCTCAGATGCTCAGGTAAGAGCCGCCCTCTTCAAAGCAAAAAACACAGCATCAATGGGAACAGACGGTGTCCCGGGCTGCGTCCTACATGAACGCCAAGAAGAACTAAACCCAAACATAAAACTACTGTTCAAGCTCAGCCTTACTACAGGATATGTACCCAAAGAGTGGCGTACAGCAACAGTGGTCCCTCTCCACAAAGGTGGTGCCTCAACGGATCCTGGAAACTATCACCCCATAAGCCTGACTAGCTTGGTCTGCAAAGCTATGGAAAGGATCATCATGGACCTCATAAATAAAGATATTGGGGACCTACAGACACTGGATCCTACCCAGTTCGGCTTTGTTAAGGGCAGATCCTGCCTCTTAAACCTGGTCAATTTCTTTGAAACAGTCACCAAGGCCATTGACGAGGGGAAGGTGGTCCACACAGCCTACCTGGACCTCGCAAAAGCCTTGGATACAATACCCCACTCAGGCATTATAGATAAGCTCACCAGCTTAACTATAAACCCCTATGTCACTAGATGGGTTGCAAACTGGCTCAAGGACAGAACCCACATGGTTAGAATTGCTGGAGCCATGACAGACTCCAAACCAGTTACAAGTGGCGTCCCACAAGGCTCAGTCCTAGGACCTCTCTTGTTCGGTATATATTTCTCGGAGGTACAGGCCAACACAGAAGGACTGTGGCTGAACAAGTTCGCAGATGACTGCAAGCTGGGCACCATAATCGACTCTCCAGCCGACACAAGCATCCTACAAAAGGGCCTCATAGAAACAGACAACTGGTGCCAGAGCCATGGCCTCAAGCTAAATGCCAAAAAGTGTATAGTCATCCCCTTCGGCAAAAACAAAGTGCCCACAAATTACCACATAGATGGTAATCCATTAAGTACGGAAGAAGTAATTAGGGACCTGGGGACCCAAGTTGATAGCAATCTCTCATTCGACAACCACGTGGCCAAAGTGGTTAGAAAATCATTTTATATAGCCCACCTAATCATGAAGGGATTCACATCTAGATCAGGGGAGGTCATCGTGCCTCTTTACTCATCCCTCATCAGGCCCATAATTGAGTACAATGCCCCTTTTGGGATGTACCTTAGCAGACACCTGCAGCAACTGGAAAGACCCCAAAAGTACCTCACCAAGAGGATCAAAGGGCTCAAACAGATGCCATATGCTGCCCGGTTAAAGAATCACCAGCTCTACTCAGTGGCATACCGCCTGCTCAGAGGCGATCTGTGCCTGACGTATAAACCCATGTCCAACCCGTAATGAATGGACATGCTGCACCTCAGAAAATCCAAATCCCATCGAGCTATGCGCTCGAGAGACTTGAACCTCAGCACTGAAATAAATAGGACATGCTGGAGGGACAGATTCATAACCCAGAGGCTCCCTTCACTCTGGAATAAAATCCCAGTCCAGGTTAGGCAGAGTCCCTCATTGACTCTCTTCAAGAGGAATCTTGATGAGTGGATGGGAGATCATAGATTTACTCCGGGTATCACTTCTGTGTCACTATTAGACAGATGCACAGTATACTTATCTCGAAAAAGGGCATAGCAAAATTCATTTTAAAATGGGTGGCGAAAGCCAAACACACTCCGGCTAGGCTTGTAAATGCCCTAGGGCAGATAGCCTAGTATGAACCTATGAACCTATGAAATGGAATCATATTACCAATATTAACTTTACTTTGATTATCAGTAACAAAACTGTTATAGTTTGATTCTCTGTGGAAATGGACTAGAGTCCTATTTCTTCTTCCAATTTTCTTGAAATCTTCTCACTATTAATTGGGCACCACAAAATGAAATAATCTTAAAATAGTTTTGTAAATTTTCGCAACTCTAAACTTAGAATTGCAGTAGTATAATTACAATCTTGGGCACAACTAAAGATTACTTATTTCTGAAGAAATGCAAAGTCTCCCAACAGGAATATTTTTAATAATATTCTATTACTAGTTAAACCATACACTTTAGATTCTTACACCTCTGTGGAGGTGGGCTGTTTTGCATAATATTAAAAGGAAAAAAAAAGTATTTTTTTTTTTTGGGGGGGGGTGAAACAAGGCTTGGCTGTACTCAAGTATCTCTAAGACTGACTTTATATCTACATAGTAACACTCTCCTTATTGCTTCTTTAAGTATTTTATTGATTAGCTATGTTACGCAAAACAGTAACCTTAAAGGGACTATGAGTAGTTAGCAGTAGTGGTAGCTGCAGCACGCTTGTGGGTGTAGCCTCATAAATTTCTGTATAAACATTGTATTCAGCAATTCATGTTTACAAGTCATGGAAGACACAGAAAAGCATCATTTGCATAATTGCCACATGACTGAATTATTTCAGAAGAGCATCATTTGCATAATTTCTCTGCGCCTGGACTCTTTCAGATCCACAGTTTGTATGCAACTGCTCCAGGGAGTTTACATTGCTTTGTGAATAGTGCAGGGCTCTGATGTAATCTTTTTTTTACCATATACATTTGCAGTTACATACATAGGATATCTGTTGCTGGGATTTATAAACTGAGTTAAAACACATATCCATCCAGACATTAATGCATCTCTCGTTTTATTTGTCTCACATTTTGTATTACCTTAGTGTCTCATGCTCTGTTATATTTGATGCTATTTGACACTAAACTTAAGAGACAAGACCTGTATTATTTATCTGAGAAAGTCAGCACACAGAGGATATTGGGTATTCAGGTAAAGTGCTTTTGATCTTAAAAGACAGGTAGCTTTTGTCAGAAATCAAATAAAATAACCTGACACATACTCTTGATGATTTACTATAACTGTTAACTATATCCCTTTTGGGATGGCTGCGGTGGTGCAGCGGTTATCATTGTCACCTCACAGCAAGAGGCTCTCCAGTTTGATCTTCAGCTGGGGTGTCTTCTGTGAGGAGTCTGCATGTCCTCCCTGTGGTCATGTGGGTTTCCTCCAGGTGCTCCGGTTTCCACCCACATCCCCAAAGACATGCTGCAAGTGGATGGGAATGCTAAAATTGGCCCTAGGCGTGAGTGCATGCATGTGTGTGTGCCTTCTGTGGAAGGTTGGGTGTTGGGCTGGCAACTTGACACCGTAAAAGCTCCACTGCCAATCATGAGCGGACAAGGTGATCCACTGTGGCGACCCCTAACCAGGAAAAGCCGAAAGAGAGAGAGAGAGTTAACTATATCTCTTTTATTTATTTGAAGACACTTTGTTTGGAGACATGATTTTCTTTTCTCTTTTAACAGGTTAGGTTAATCATATGGTGTCACTTGACCAGTAGGCCCATGTTAGAACTAGTGTTAATCATATTGAGTTTATTGGCATTCCAGCCTCAGCTGCTCTTGGCATTTCACAGTAAGACAGCTTTGAATCTACATCTGTGGCCCCAGGTGAGGGAGAGAAGACCACTTTAAACAAATACATAGTTAAGGGGATGTGAATCCCCCCATCCCCATAAGCTCAATAGGTTTATGACACCAGTGGGAGGGAAAGAAGGAAAACACCCAAACATCTTGCTATTTGGTCTTTATTGGTCAAGCGTTATTAAAACACAAAAAAAAATTATGATGCAAGAACCAAAAAAAAAAAAAAAATTCCTAAAGAGAGTATTGCCGGAATAAATCCAAACCTGACATGTTTTTCACTGAAGAAACTGAATAGTGGGCATCCATGACCTTGGCAAATTATTTTCTTTAGAATCAGATTTTTTTGAATGAATATTTTTGAAAATTAATTTCATTGAAATGGTTGAATAAAGAACCTGCTTGTTCTAACTCAGAAGGTGCACAAACTCTGCATTAGGGAATCTGTTTTTTTTCCCCCATTTTTGTAAAGTGGCATGACACTGGAGGTTAAACAATTAGATTTTGGAGAGAGGACCACAGTTCCTCATATGACATTTTGTGAGGTTTGGGGACTAGTTCTTGAAAGATCTGTTTTTATTCAAACTTTTCGAGTGCATTTTGTTTCAGCTTGTAATGACAGGTTAACTCACACTGATCCCTGAATCACAAAGTAATGCAACAGAAAGAGGGAAATGGTAAGTTTTGTCTTACTGCTATGTGGCATTGTGGGTATCTTTTTGTAGGTTCATAGATTCATAGGTTGGTACTAGGCTATTGGCCCTAGGGCTTATACAAGCCTAGCCATAACAATTCCTGGCTATTTCTTCCCACAATATTTACTTCCCTGGACCCCTGTCTAGCAGGTCGACTGATGTGATCCCGGGGTGAATTTCCTTTCTCCCATCCAATCATCAAGGTTCCTTTTGAAGAGGGCCAAAGAGGCGCTCTGCATGACATGTATGGGCAGTCTATTCTAGAGTCTGGGGAGTCTCTGGGTCAGGAACCTATCCCTCCAACATGTTTTGTTTATTGTGATGACAAGATTTAGATCCCTGAAGCATGTGGCTCTGAGGAATTGGGATTTCTTTAAGTGTAGCATGTCCAACAGCTCTGGGTTTGACATGGCCTTGTATGTTAAGCAGAGATTGCCTCGGATTAGACGATATGCAATATTGTGATTATGTAATTATTATGATTTCTATTCAATATTAAATTTCTTCTACATAACTAGCTAAGTTCTGAAAATTATCTAAAAGTAGAGAAGTTTACAAAAATGGCAGCCCATAAGCTTCAAGATAATTAAAACTTATTCTTGAATAGGCTATTGTTAATTGTATCTCTAAAGGTAAAAAAATGTACAATAATGCAATCTGACCATAACAGTCCTGTTAATATATGTGTGTAGTCAGAAAAATATTTGGTTATGAGCAGTGACCTTTCGTTTTATATATATATATATATATATATATATATATATATATATAAATGAAAGTTCATGTTATATATTGCGTGTATTAAAGCTAATAAAGTAAAAAAAAAGTAAACATCTATAGAAGTAAATAGATTGCAACAAGATACATTACATTTTGTATCATATGATTTTAGTCCAGTTGAATCTATCCACAGCATTCAAATACTATTTGAACAACCACTGAGGAAAACTAATATGTTGTACAAGTCAAATAATGAATTTGAAGGCATCATATATGTTCACATATAGGCAGGCTAAGAAACTTAAAACATTTTAGGCAGGATTCATATAGGTTACCACAAAGTGTTAGTGTACCCTTTCTGAGTGAATAGACAACACATGTGGTAGCACTGTTCTTGAATTCTGAAAGTGTACACATAGTATATACTTTGTGGTAACCTTTATGAATCTTGCCTTTTATCTATTAACTGTAGGAGTGATCTCACAATAAAGTATAATGCATGTTAACATAACATACACAGTATGCAGGGGTAACTTTTTCTAACAACCCATATAATTTTAGGAGTCACAGTGTTGGGCCTCAGAAGCATATAGTTACTCCAGCCTGTGTTGCTCTGAGTATATCTTGATGCTTTTTAATTAATAAACAGTAAACATATTGTGTTGTACTCACTTTGGTCATCTGACTAGTAGCTTAGATATGAGTTACATACCACAGCAGCAAATGCAGCTATTAAAATGAATAAATTCAAGAATTTAGAAATAAAATTAGACTTGGGACAACACTACTAATTTGGTTGCTTTTGTATTTAACAGTCAGGATGAATTGAATGTGTATTCTCAGTTGGAAGAACAATACATACCATAACTACTCAGCTTTAAACCTAAGGCAGGTGGGCTTAAAAAAAGTCTGTCGTAATCCTACTCAATCTTTCTTTCTACCCAGTTACAAACTACAGCTCCAAAATGTCCATGTCTCATGACCACATACTGGTAAAGGCAAAAACTGAACTGCTGATACTTGCAAGATTTTCAATTTGAATCAGACTATGGCTTTGCCGTTAAAGTATATGAATACTATACATGGATCAAATTCTGCAGATTTGAAACATTTCCACTAATTGCTCTTACTGCTGTGAGACATATATGACTATTTCTTGTCCTCTGGCTTTATTTTTTTAAACTGTACTGTAACTTGTACTAATTTGGTGGTACTTACAAGTAAATGTACTTACAAGCAGTGACAATTAAACTGAGCTACAGCTAAACAAACTACATCACAGTTAATAGTTTATTTCCCAGTTACGATAATTTCAGTCAGTGGTAAAGTAATAATATATGTATTGTTCCATGATGAAATATCTTCTCAAGTAATTGTATCTACTGGTTAGTTTCATAGTTGAACTCAATTATTATTATTGTTATTATTTTCTGCCAGAAAATACAGACTACATCAAACCAATCCACATATCTGTCACAATGGTTTATACACAATAAGACGGCAACTCAATGTATCATATGAATATTAACAACTTAAGCTTTGAGATTTAATGCAGTATTATAAAGGGAGGCAGCAGAGAGCAGGAAATGCATTTCTGTCTCAGGAAGCAATTGAAGCTAAGACCGTGGAAAGCAGAGCTGAGGGATGAATAAGAAACACCATTGATGCAAACCTCTGTATATGTCTGTAATGCCCTTTTTATTTCTAGCTCAGTACTTATATGATTATTTGTGCAGTTCTGTTTTTTTTATTAAACTCAATTTGTTTTTCAACCTAAAGCAGGTGAAGGAAAAAGGCAGCAGAGAAGGTAAATTTCTTCATTTTTACTAGTTTTATGTTAAAAATATTTCATTTTAAATCTATTTATTTTAATTCAGGTCTAAATGTCTATCCAAGGTGGGGTGGGAAAAAAGAACTGGATGCAGGCATCTGTGATGGAGCTTTTAATTCTAGGGAATGACTCCCTATTACAAGTTAGGATTGTAAATAATTGAGCAAAATGTGACCAGTGTGTGTGTTTGTGTGTGTGTGTGTGTGTGTGTGTGTGTGTGTGTGTGTGTGTGTGTGTGTGTGTGTGTGTGTGTGTGTGTGTGTGTGTGTACATACATATATATATATATATATATATATATATATAGAGAGAGAGAGAGAGAGAAAGAGAGAGAGATGTGTCATAATATCCAGATTTCAAGACATACTGAATAAGCAAAGGCAATTCAGTGATTCATTAATATGTTTAAGCTGCATTTCTTAATCTCACAAGTCAGTGCTGTGTATGAGATGTTGGGCTCGTGTAGAGAGAAAACTGCAGTTGTTTTAGCTTGCAGTTAAGCAACCATGTGGACCTTTCTCTAGTTTAACTGCAGGTCATAAAATATTTCCTTGCCTGCTTGCACAAGGTGTCACTCTTTATGTGTAGCATCTCGGGCAACATACTTGCTTGTGATGGCACATCTGCCGTTTGGTGGAGGGCGAATAATTGCATTCTTCCTCCTGTGCTGCTAGAAAAGTTTTGCTCCAAAGAAACTCCAGCACCTCTACCCTATGACAGTAAGTAAACAGCCTGTTCTGTGTCAAAATGTCTGATGAGACTTGCTGCTTCTTAATTTCTGACCACAGTTTTTTCCAGCCATGTTAGACCAATAAAAGCATTGCTTGCACTTATTGGCAAACATTTAAGGCATGTAGCATACATTAGTCATGTGCAGTAATATATGTTTAAAATTAGAAAAAAGTGAGTTAAGCAACTTTCACTGTTAGCCACTTTTTCAGTTATAAAGCACTAGTGACATAAATAATACCGCAGGTCTCCCCTGAAAAGAGGGTTCTAGCCTAGTGGGACTAACCCAGTGAAAGAGAGCAGATAGAAGGGTTTTACTATGCCAGTCTCTGAAACTCTAATTTTCAGTTGCATTTTCTATGCACAGTTCAAATAACTGTAAATTTAAGTCATTGTATAAATGAAGCACACCTCAAATAGCTAATTAATTGTAAAGCCAATTACAAATTAATAAAAAAACAATAAAATACATGCAAAATAAAAATGAAATAACAATTAGATGTTTCTAGTTATAGTCTTTGTTAAATTCAAATGATCTGACTGCATTATATCTCAAAAAAGGATAGCCTCTTTATGCAAAGTCAAATTATATACAGAATACCTAAATCTGACACTCCCTGTACTTTGATCTAACCCATAAGTTCTTAAACCACACACCTGCTGATAATGTGATGCCAAATGGTTTTCTAGCCTGTTATATTTGATGTCTCTTAAATGTTCTTGAACTTCCATTTAACATTTTCTCTCCTATACATTTGAATCTACATGCGTATCTAAAAGCATTATGAGAATATATATATATATATATATATATATATATATATATATATATATATATATATATATATATAGGTTCCGTTCAGAAGCTCGAAATACTGAAATCTCGAATTTCAGTATTTCAAGCAAGCGAATCCACATAATAGCAAAAGTTTAGAAGTCACGAAATTTAAAATCTCGAATACCGGAGGTTTTGAATTTCCTGCTTCTAAAGTTCCGTTATGGATGGTTATGTATTCAGGTAAGTGTGTGTGTGTGTGTGTGTGTGTGTGTGTGTGTGTGTGTGTGTGTGTGTGTGTGTGTGTGTGTGTGTGTGTGTTAAGGGGTTTGGGTAGGGGCTGTGGTGTGTGTCAGTGTGTTTTGTTGCTGTGATGTGTGTGTGCGAAGAGAAAATAGCTTGTGTGGTGATGTTTTGTGTGTGTTTGTATGTAGTGCGACCTCGGAGTGAGAATATTTAAGTAGGGGGGTGCAGCCCCCCACATGGAGGGTGCAGGGGGGCTTGCCTTCATGTAGTAGAGTGATTGTGTGTGTTTGTGTAGTGGATGGTGTGTGTGTGTGTGTGTGTGTGTGTGTGTGTGTGTGTGTGTGTGTGTGTGTGTGTGTGTGTGTGAGTGTGTGTGTGTAGTAAAACCGCGAAATTCAAACCTTCCGGTATTCGAGGTTTTGAATTTTGCAGTTTTTAGTTTTCGTTGTTTTGTGGATTCCACTTCTTGGGCTCGAGATACTGAAATTCGAGATTTCAGTATTTCCAGCTTCTGAAGTGAATCCACATATATATATATATATATATATATATATATATATATATATATATGTACACACACACACACACACACACACACACACACACACACACACACATACACACAATTTTTTCAGTTAACTTTTTTCCATTTATTTTTCAAAATTTGGCACTGCAGACGAGAGCAGACATTGCAGTTGCAACACAGGAAAGTACCATGATGTAGTTCAGTGTATAAACTGCCTTTCAGCTTAAGGTTGTATTAAAGAACCATGATTAAAGATGTTTCCAACATTTCTGTTTTTAAAGTAATACTAGGCTGTGTACAAAAGATTATCATGACAAATAAAATAACTGTACCACTAACCAGCTTCTTTTCATCAAATTAACAGTTTTCTCACCTAGTAATTTATTTTCCTTGACAAAATAAACATGATTTTTATCATATGCCTTCCCAAATCTAAAGACATAATTATTTTCTTTACTGATAGGAAGTAATAAATTTGAGACAGCACCTTTAGTCAGAGTAGACACTATGTTATAAACTGTTAAAATCTCATTCATTTAGTAATCCCCTTTTCACATGGAGTGCATGCAATATATTGGGCTAGCTATAATCTTTTGGAAAGCTGTCCCATCTTAAACTTCTCACCTCATGTGGTGATGTTAGTCTCCTGCCTATGATGTGTGACATTATTGTAAATAGCTCTGCAGTTAGTTAGTTAATTAACCAGGGAACAGCTCTGATCCACATGGATGTATTTCAGGGTCAACCTGGGTCTTCAAAGAACACTGCACAGAAAAGAAAAGAAATAACAGTAATTTACTGGAAGACAGAAAGTAGGTAAACAATTGCAAAGTGAAAATTTTAAGGCGAATACTCATATATAAATAAGATTGGCTTTCAGATTAGTCTTTGCATCTTATTTGTATTAGTATTTAGTTGATTTTGTTTTCTTTTAGAAGTAATTGGGCTATATATCATTTGCAGACCCTCCTAGTCAGGAAACAATTAAATATACAGAGATGGAGTTTTGGATAGATAGCCACCCAGCCTTGGAAGCTCTCTGTTCTAAGAGAGAGTAGCTGTTGTTTGACTAATGAGTTCTTGTCCTATTCCACTGCTTCTCAAAATTGTAGCAAGGTCTTTTTGAGATTATATTTAATAATTTGTTCAGTTAATATTAATGATTTCAAGAAGCAAGTAAGGAGAAGTAAGGTCCTTTCAAGTTTCAAGAGGCACATTTGACATCCTACATAACATATAAAGTTGAGTATATTTGGGTGCAAACTATTTGACATATGTGGCCCACTCCTCTGGGAAAAGAAGAGAAATAGCCATCTTAATCATATACAAGAGTGACAAAAGAGTTATTGATGTCTGGCAACACAATGGTTGAAGACTTGGTGGTTTCAGAAAGTAGATTGGTACTACTTGGTGGCTTTTAGTGGGTAGATTAGTATTACTTGGTGACTTTCAGTGAGTAGCTTGGTGCTTCACTAATTGAAGTAGATTTAGTTTATGTTTTCCTTGCTTGTCTGATGGTTAGACTATGTATATGGACTGGGTTGTAGGTGACATTATCCCAAGGGGAGATGCTAATTGTCTCACTGAGGCAAGCAATACAGATGTAGTAAATATGCCTTGTTTATTGTCTTTAAATAAACACCTTCACACTACTTCAGTCCACTAAGACTAAATAAATGGGTGGAGTTACATTTCCAACACCTGAAATCACTGTTTTAAGCTTCTTATTCCCCAATGACAAAAATCAACATGCGTACAGACTGAATGTATTGGTCTAATTCTCTTCTGTTGAGGATACAGAACCTTGAGTTGACTCATGCTATACACTCCCAACATGCAACCTTCTTTGTGAAACTGAGCTCCCATTAGAGCCTCTGTCCTGCTTTCAGGCTTCTGAGTCCCAATCAGTTAAACTGCTAAAGAGTTGCTATTACACATAAGGTTGAGGCTTAAGGGGTTAACTATTAGTAATTCTCATGCTTGTAATGCTATTTGGAATACACAAAAGATCACTTGCATCGAAGATGCAGCCAGAAACTTGCAAGCTTATATCTGACTGGGGCTAAACAACTTATGCATCTGCAAGACTGCCTAAGGATATGTCCTGTGCAGTAAGAAGGTTCAGAAAAAAAGACTGAAATTCAGTTAGAGAAAAAAGGTGCTGGAACTAGTTAGTCCTAATCCTATAAATGGCTAAAAACCTAGTGTTTCACCTGTAGCTAAACAGAGGAGAGCTCAGGGAGTGGGTGACCTACCTATTAAGTGTACAAAATATGGGTTTTGACATGATGTCTGACTTGCCTTCAGTGTTTGCCAGAGCTTGGGAAGAAGAGGTCCCCCAGCCACAGAAACATGCTGCTGTGGTTAAGGTGCTAAAAGCATAATAAACCTGCCTTATGACTGGTCTCACGTTGACTCATTTCTTGGCTTAATGTGACCACAAGAACCTTATGAGCATCTGAGTCTGCTGACTTCAAGATATTCTGATCAGGCTTATATCAAGAAAGATCCCTTTCTGATCCTTAGATTAGACATAGACAAAGCTTTCAATCAGTTGAAATCAGACCATTTATTTGTAGTTCTAAGGAGGTAGTATTTCCATAAGTAACTATTCAAATGTATGAAGGAATTACATTAGGACACTATTACTGAGGTAAAATTATATCAGCACATCTACAGTAGTATTCAGGTGAGCAAGAGCACAAAACAAGGATTCCTGCTATCTCATTTGTTATTTGCCCTAATGAGTGAATCTTTTGCACAGGCTGTGAGAAAGGATAATGACATTTGAGGATTAGTAGATGGAGATAGTGATTATAAATCTAATATCTTTGTTCATGACTTGAGGCTGTTTTAACTTAACTGAGAAATATGTTTTGATATCTTCTGGGGTATCTTGTATCTGGGAACTTAGTTGGGTATTCTTTAAATGGAGACAAAACAGAGGTGTTGGATCTTAGATATATTCTTTATGTGAACATAAAAAGAAAGTGCAGTTTGAAACATGGAGCTACGTCCTTTAAATATCTCATGGTGTATCTTGTGTGTTCATACTAGGAAGTCATAAAACTAAACTTTGGAGAAGAACTGTAATCTGCTGTGTAATATGTCCATCACTGGAAGCCATTGACTGTTGTTCTGCAGCAAATACTCTTGGTAACACCGAGGACTCTTACCTCCAAACACTTATATGTATTGAGATCTACAGGGACTAGTCCCTCATATTATCAGTTGAAAGTGAAAGAAACTACTTTTAAATTTTGTCTGAAGGCCAGATAAACCCAGTCTTGCCTCAAAATATCATCGAAGTCCAACTGCACTAGAGAGCTTTTGACTTCCCAAAGTGGAAATATATGTCAGAACAGTCAGGCTTCTTCTCTAGTTAACAATGGAATAAAAGTCTGAATTAAGTATAGACAGCTACTGTGAGATGTTGAATTCACTATGACTCCTCAAAACATCCAAGCTTGTATCACAACTAACTAGCAGCTATTTCACGTAATTGACAACATGAGAACACAAACCCCCATAACACATGTACTTACACTTGTCAATTACAAATGAAATAAAATAATAAACATATATTTTTTATTATTTATTTATTTATTTATTGGAGGGAGCCCTCCACACTATCTTGCTTCATTTTTCTCACTCGCAGGTCATTAATGCCTGGAAAAAGAATGAGCACTGACAGTAAATGAAAAACCTGTGTTGCTTTTTTCTTGGAGGCTGGTGAGATCTGTGCATCCAAAAGACATATTTCAGCAATAACTAGTGAGTGGGTATGAGTATATTGAAGAGTTACCCATAGTTGGGGTGGTTTGATCACGAGGGTGGAGCCCAAGTGATCAAGCCAACCATGGGTAAATCTTCACTATACCCAAATCCACGAGTCAGTTACTGCTATTATGCAATGCTATTATTTAAGAAAGAAATTACTTTTCTTAACTAATGTCTTTTGTATAACTGTGCTGTGGTGTTCCGCTGTGCTCTTTTTGCATTCTTCCTTGTTCATTGATGTAATGTGCATGCATATGGGACTTACATTCCCATGCTTGCAGAGTATATCAGTGCTGTGGAAAGTAAGCAACAGAGAAAGGAAGATCTCCATGAAAAAAAATATATAAAATCTGGATAGTTTAGAGATATAAGAGAGGACAAGGCAAAAATACAAGGAAAATCAGGTATGCTTCTTTAGTTTGGCAGAACATACATGATTTGCCTTTCATGCGTAGCTCTTAACTTCTTAGCTCAAGAAATGTCACAGAGCCTTAAATAAGGGTGACAAAGGTCCCTACTTTAAGTGTTGCTCTTATAAACTTAGAAAGCTGCTAGAATAAGAGGATTTATGCTATCATGCATTGTTTAAAATGCATTGCCATTATATATCGTGCATTGTTTAAAATGCATTGTCATTATTTAATGACATAACTTCTCAGTGATTTGCCAGAAACCCACAAATTTTATGAGGGACAGACCTAAAATACGAGACAAAATTTTGGACATTGTGAAAATCTGGACACTTGAAACATATACTTCCAGAGCTCATAATAACAAAAGAATGTCCTGTTGCACTTAAGCAACTGGACATTTTTCTATTGGTATATGCTTGATTTATAACAGGCATGCTCTTTGGGCTGACCAATCAGCTAGCAGGTTTTTGAATACTAATAAGCTATCATTGCATAATTAGAGGATTAATATGTCTCTGCTATGTGAAGCAAGCAGTGAAGCAACAACAACAACCACAAGCTGATATGCTTGAGCAGCTGTGATGAGCAACTGGCCATAAACCTGGCATGATAGCCAAGTGCCAGGGTAATGGTGGTCCCCATGGAATCACAAGGATGTCTTTTAAATACAGGATGGTCAGGGTCACTAGTGGGATTATCAGTCCATTACAGGAGCTGCACACAGAAGTGTTACTTCGTCCTCCTAGTATGACCTCCATCCTTGCTGTAGTTCCTAACTTGTTGAGAGCGTTTGGAAGCTGAAAGGATTATGGAATAATAAGTAGGAATCAAATATTTGGTCTTAAAGAGAAGTGAGAGCAAATAAATTAGCAATTGCGACTAGCCCATAAATATACGCTGCCCTAGGTGTACTGGTGTAATGTCCCTTAGACCTGCGAGAAATGGAGCCCAGGAATGAGGGGGAAGGATTTTGCCAAATCTGAACTTCTGAGTAGCTTTGCTGTTTGCACCCCACCCAAAAAAAAAAGATATAGTGAAGGTTGTTTTCTTGGCCCATTAGCGGTAGGTAGTGTTTAACATGATGTTATTTCAGTAATTATCTACAGTAATATTTGTGTCATAAAGGGGTGGTTACTTTCTTAGAATAAATTTAGATGCAGAGATAATTTATATTATTTATTTGTATTTACATGAAGATGTGATTTATATTATTTGTATTAAGGTGCACATATTTGCTATTAGTGTTATTAGTTGTAAATCTTAATGACTGAGGCAATAGGTAGCAAGCAGGGCTTGTAATTTGATGTAGGTATTTAAAGATGGGAACCTGGTCTGTTGTTTTACTTATTTAAATTTTGGTAATACAGACTTTTTTTGAATAATGACAGTTTTGTATTTCACTGTTTAAGCTGGGTCAATAATCACTCTTCTGTCATATTATCACTCACAGTTTTTTGAAATCAATAAACAGGCTTGGTCACTCACCTCTTTAGCCAGACACTGGATGGGATGCATAGTACACCAGCATTCCCACCACATATCACCACCACCCCTATCCCAACATACTACTGACAGTTGCAATTTGCAAGTTAGTAACATGTGTGATGCTCTCTGCTCTCTCCTTCTCAGCTAGCCAGGGACCAAAAGCTATAGCTTATTTATGATATCACAAACATGCTGATTCAGTACTTTTTAGTCAATGTCCGTCCATGACAGAGGATAGAGTATTCATCCAGTCACCAAAAAAAAAAAAAAAAAAAAAATATATATATATATATATATATATATATATATATATATATATATATATATATATATATATATATATTACTGATTAAATGTATATGTTGCAAAATCCAAATATTTGCTCAACATTGGGATGAACTTATCAAGTCCTGGTATAAAAAAAATACACATTTATTCACAAGATGCTCAACCTATTTAAAATAGTAAAAAAATCTGAACTTTAATTTGTACTGAAGGTATAGCACAGCAGTAGTGGTTAACCATATATGTCTGATAAATCAGGAAGTAATAATAAGGAAAGCTGTGCTGAAGTAAAATGCAAGCCATAATTTTCCACTATATTTTAGGCAACTTTCTACAAAATAGTTGTGAAGTGAAGCATGGAAGAGTTGAAATATCCAGTTTCCCATAATTTGCAAATGCAAGTAGTACATTCCAGATAAAGTGCAAACCAATGTGTCTGTTGTATGTTTCAAATCTATACACAGAAAATATCAAAGGTGCAAGGCTATGTTTGTCAGGTGTAATATATATGTGTATATATATATATATATATATATATATATATATATATATATATATATATATATATATATATGGATCTATATGACTACATCGACATTTCAGAAGAACGACACTCACTTCTTCTACACAAAATCATCGACCGCTCATATCATCGACATTTCAGGTATGCGATGTTTACGTCTCCGACAATAAAATACAATGCCCAAGCAGTAAATGACAACGCTGTTAATGTAAATTGTAAATAGTCATGTAACACCCTACTTGTGTCAACACAGAAACAAGTGCTAACATGGGTCCTGCAAGGGGGAAGTAAAGGATATGATATTGCGGATTTTAGTATGGGTAGATTTTGATGCTTTTGACTTGAGCTCCTGCATTTTTTGGTGGACTAATGCTTGGACTTTCGATAAGAAGCCTATATATATATATATATATATATATATATATATATATATATATATATATATATATATATATATATATATATATATATATATATATATATATATATATATAGTGTGTGTATATATATACCCATACTAAAATCCGCAATATCATATCCTTTACTTCCCCCTTGCAGGACCCATGTTAGCACTTGTTTCTGTGTTGACACGAGTAGGGTGTTACGTGACTATGTACAATTTACATTAACAGCGTTGTCATTTACTGCTTGGGCATTGTATTTTATTGTCGGAGACATAAACATCGCATACCTGAAATGTCGATGATATGAGCAGTCGATGATTTCGTGTCAAAGAAGTGAGTGTCGTTCTTCTGAAATGTCGATGTAGTCATATAGATCCATATATATATATATATATATATATATATATATATATATATATATATATATTAGTTTGGTGGTTTTCAGTATTTTTCTTTCAGATTTTTATTATTTTAGGATGCTGCTTTGTAATCTAAACAAAAATGCAAATGCTCTGCTTAAATACATTTTAGTACAATGACTATGTAAGTACTTTTTATACCGAAGTGCACCATGATAAAGGCCATGGTTTGTGAGTCAGTGCTGCTTAGATGAAAATCTGAAAATATCGATTTGCTATATGGAAATTTGGCACAGTTAAATTTTCTAGTATAATCACTGGATTATAATTTTGGCAATTAGCCTGTATTTTGAAATAAACTTTCAGAGCAACTATACTAACTCACTCACTTCTTGAATAATGTCTCTGTCATTTCTCAGTTCCATCCTATAAGAAAATTACACACTTACTGTGCAAAATTACTATTTAGGACAGGATTGCACAAATAACCTGGTGTCCGTTCATGACTGCCCAGATTCATGGTATTTTGGAATGAAGCCCTAACTACAGCCCAGGTAAGCAATGTTTGATTCATTGCAAGTGCATCTAAGGGAACATTTAGAGGAGGGTGTTACTGGGTGGCTGTCAGATGCTCACTCATCCTCATCGGGGGAGGTTGTTTGGTCCATGACACTGGTGAGAGCTATAAGTGGCTGGGTGGATCTCCTCCTTGTAAGAGGCTGTAGTGGCTTATGCCATGTTGAGTAGGGACTTCCCTGATGAGCTGTAGAAACAGGAAGTGTGTTTGGGAGTATGCCTGTCTCTCTCTCTCTCCAACCAGGTAAGTATTGTGAGCCTGCAGGACAGCTAGAGGAAGGGTAAGACTGATCCAAAGAACCTGCAGCTGGCCTCCTCCCTACTACCTAACTCTCATTGTGGGGGAAGGATTAGCCATTTGGGTTTCCATGGTAAACGCAAATGGGATGAAGGACTGTCACCTACCCCAGGAATGTCTGGCTCCCCACAAGCAGAATAAATGCACTAGTAGGTAGTAGAGCCACTGGGAAGACATGTTCTGGAAATGGGAGAGGAGAATAAAAAACATAACCTGATGTAGCTCATGATGCTATATCCCACAGATGACATGTTGACAATATAGGCCCAAAATATTGAAAACTAGTGAAATTGTAAGCAAACTATCTCTACATTAGAAGAAGGTTCACAAACTAGTGATTCTTAATGCTTTTAAACCAGCTTGTCATTGTATTTGTTTTAAGGCTGCACCTTGTGAATGGAACAGTTCTGTTTTGAAGGATGATTTCTTGCTTATCGGGACGGGACAAAGGCAAGATCATATTTCAGGACAAGAACTGTACAAAGACTGACATGTGCTGTGTTTCAGGAAGGTACATCCCAGAGATGACATACTGAGAATCTGCACAGAAACGATGTAAAACACGCAAAGCTACAGACAAATGGTTACCAGATTAACCACAGTCTAATAACTGTGACACTTGCAGTAACTGTGGACCATTGTTTCAGAATACTTATTTTAGGTCATCATCTTTTGAACAATAGCAGTCTCACTGGCAATTCTGTTCCTGTTTGTACTTAGAGGAGTGGTTTAAGGCAGTAACTTGTAGTCTATTGGCCATTTTGGGTCATTTCCTGTCTTTTCCAGCCCCCTGCTATAAAGCGCGTTTTAGCGCGCTTTAGCGCAGAGTTGCCACTGTTGCACACTAGGGCAGCGCCGGTTAAGCAGGTTTAAACTATTCGGGCTACCTAAAGTCCACTCTTCAAATTTTCCCTTAAAACTACCTTCCTCGAACTATACTACTGATCTAATCAGCGTATCCTATAACTAAAAAGATCATCTCTACTTGACTCCAAGTAGACTATTCTCTATCTGTTAAACCTAGCACTTGCTCCTACAGTACTTATTACCTTGATACGGCACTCTTGTCATAGATAGTACCCCAAAAAGGCAAACCCCCATTTCTCGGTCACCCAAGTCCCCCTGAATCTCTTTTAAAGTTTTTTGTCTATTCCTTCTAGCATGTCGAGGGATCAGTTGCTAGTGTCCTCTCCTGCTCAGCTGGTGAACCTGGGAATATTGAGGCAATGTTACAATTGCCTCATGTACACAGACAACCCTCTCCTCCTCCCACAAAACACAAATACATGCGAGAGATGCAACTATACGGCCAAACTGGAGGCTGAGCTCTCTCAACATAGGACTGGCAAGACCAGTCAGGAGGAGAAGGTTACCACACACACTATAGACCCAGTCTCACATAGTACCATCACAACCTCAAATCATACACATAAACACACAAAGACATACTCGGAGGCTCTGATCAAAAATCTACCAAAACAGCAGAGGCCACCAAAGCAGACACCCAAACAACCACCACCTCAGAACACAACACCTGCAACACATAGACCTCACAGTCAGAGTGTCAAACAGTCACAGCCCTTAAGGCCAAACACAATGCCAGACACACTAGTCATTGGTGACTCCATAGTCAGACACACTGACGTCCCGCTCACCAGACTGAGTAAGGGGAAGGTCACAGTAAGCTGCCTGTCGGGCGTTAGAATCCGCCACATAACGCAAGCACTCAGGTCTCTCAACAGCAGGTACAAATACGACTCAGTCATTGTCCACGCTGGTGTAAATGACCTGAGACGTACCTCCTTGGACTACATGAAAAGAGACATTGAGGAGCTCTCTGATTATGTAGCCCAGGCAGGTATGACCCTGACCTTGAGCAGTATCCTACCTTCACCAAGAATGATGCCACAATACAGCGATAAGATGATCAGCTTTAACAATTGGCTTAAACTCTGGTGTCATTCAAAGGGGATCCAATGTCTGTCTGCCTGGGATGACATGCTGGACAAGCCACGCTGCTTCGCAAGGGACGGCTTGCACCTGTCACCCTGGGATTCCGGATATTGGCAAAGGCTCTTGCCACCCCATAGTGCCTTTTTAGGCAAGGCTCAAATTCTAAACCTACCACCCTAGAACACAAAAAGGAAAAAACTAAGGGTAATGCTGCTCAATGCCAGAAGTCTAAATCTCAAAATGCACGCACTCGAGGCCCTTCTCAGTATGGAGAACATCGATGTCTGTGCTGTGACAGAAACCTGGTTCAAGGCTCCTGAGAGCACCCCAGCACTATCAGGTTTTACCTCATGTCATGCGTTCCGGCCCCAAAATCTGGACAATACCAAGAAAGGAGGGGGGGTATCCATATTCATCAAGGACGCCCACACCTCAAGACTGGTGGCAACGCACGATGCATCGGAGACCATCCAGGTGCAATTAACCATAGGCAAGACTGCGCTGCAAATTGTAGCATGTTACAGGCCACCCTCACAAACTCAGGAACCTCACATGGCCTTCCTGAAAACACTAGAGGGGATAAATGTATCACCAAACACCATCATACTAGGTGACTTCAATTACCCTAATATAGACTGGGAACACTACTCAAGCCCAAACACTCTAGCCCAAAAGTTCCTGGAATTCATAAACTCAAATGCCATGGAACAACTAGTCACCGTCCCCACAAGAGGAGAAAACATACTTGATCTCATCATCACGAACATGGGAGCACAATGTTCAACACCGGAAGTATACCCCTCACTGGTGAGATCAGATAACAACCTAATCTCGTTAGAGGGCCTAATCTCACTAGCACCTGAAATATAAAAGACCACAGTAAAGAACTTCTTGAAAGCCGACTTCACACTTCTAAAGACTAGTGTGGTCTCCTTTAAGGGCCCCGAGCCGGCGGAAAACAGTACTCAAGCCGCTGAATCACTTACAAATGCCTTCTACCAGCACCTGCAGGACTGCATGGATAAGGCAATCCCAAGCAAAACAAAGACTCTTTGTACCAAAGGCAAGCGCCCAGTCTGGTGGACCCCAGCCATAAACAAACTCTACAACAAAAGGAGGAAGCTACTACAAGATAGAGCAAAATCCTTAAAAGGTAAGACACCCTTGATCACTATAAGTAATAAACTAAGAGCTCTCATAAAATCATCCAAAGCAAATTTTGAGAGAAAAATAGCTAAAGACTCAAAAGACAATCATAAGGCCTTCTTTAGCTATGTTAGAAACCTGGGAGGAAACTCCCAGTTATGCTCAGAACTAGTTCAAAATGATGTGAAGATTACTGATCCTACAGACATTGCCAACATACTGGCTGACAGGTTCAGTGCAAACTCCACTCCCCAAAAGGAGAGATATCTATACCAAACGATTGCAGCCCCCCAAACATCTCTAACGCCCAAGTGAGAACTGCTCTCTCCAAAGCAAAAAACACAGCATCCATGGGACCTGATGGTGTCCCCGGCTGTGTGCTCCACGAACTCAACAAGGAATTAAACCCACAGCTAGGATAGCTGTTTAATCATAGTCTCACCTCCGGATACGTACCCAGGGAGTGGCGCACTGCAACTGTGGTCCCACTTCACAAAGGCGGTGCCTCCACCGACCCTGGAAATTACCGGCCCATTAGCTTGACAAGCCTTATCTGCAAAGCCATGGAGAGGATCATAATGGACCTCATAAACAAAGACATAGGGAATTTGCAGACTTTGGATCCAACTCAGTTTGGCTTTGTCAAAGGCAGATCATGCCTTTTAAACTTGATTGACTTTTTCGAAACAGTCACCAAAGCCATTGATGAGGGAAAGGCAGTCCATACAGCCTACCTCGATCTGGCGAAGGCCTTCAATACAATACCCCACTCGGGTATCATTGAAAAACTCATTAGCTTAAATGTTAACCCATACATCACAAGATGGGTTGCAAACTGGCTGAGTGACAGAACCCACAGGGTCAGAGTTGCTGGCGCCATGTCAGACTCAAAGCCTGTCACAAGTGGTGTCCCACAGGGCTCAGTCCTGGGCCCACTCTTGTTTGGCATCTACTTTTCCAAGTACAAGCAAACACAGGAGGGTTATGGCTGACAAAGTTTGCAGATGACTGCAAACTGGGCCATAGTAGAAAACACATCTGACACAGATATCCTTCAGAAGGGTCTCACAGAAACGGATAACTGGTGCCAGAGCCATGGCCTAAAGTTAAATGCCAAAAAATGCATAGTCATACCCTTTGGGAAAAACAAGGTTACCCCTAGCTACCAAATAGGTGGCAATCCACTGAGCACAGAAGAAGTTATCAGGGACCTGGGGACCCAGGTTGATAGTAGTCTGTCATTCGACACCCATGTAGCTAAAGTAGTTAGGAAGACCTTCTACATTGCCCACCTTATCATGAAGGGATTCTCATCTAGATCAAGGGAGGTCATAGTCTCCCTATACTCATCACTCATCAGACCAATGATTGAGTACAATGCCCCATTTGGAATGTATCTGACCCGACACTTGCAGCAGCTGGAGAGGCCACAAAAGTTCCTCACCAAAAGGATAAAGGGTCTCAAAATCTGTCCTATGCTGCCCGACTGAAAGAACTCCAGCTCTATTCAGTCGCTTACCGCTTGCTCAGAGGTGACCTTTGCCTAACATACAAGGCCATGTCAAACCCAGATTTGATGAATATGCTTCACCTCAAAAAATCTAGATCCGTCAGAGCCACAAGGGCAGGAGACTTAAACCTCGACACGGCTATTAATAGGACGTGCTGGAGGGATAGATTCATCACCCAAAGACTCCCTATGCTGTGGAACAAAATCCCAGTATATGTGAGGCAGAGCACCTCGCTGGCCTTGTTCAAGAGAAATCTTGACCAATTGATGGGAGATTGCAGATATAACCCAGGGATTACCTCAGTGTCACTGCTCGACAGAGGCACAGCAAAATAATGGGTATAGTTCCCCATACTAAAGGGGTGGCGTAAGCCACAAAACGATGGGCTAGGCTTGTAAATGCCCTCGGGCAGATAGCCTAGTATGAACCTATGAACCTATGAACCTATCAGTAATAATTTTGGGTCATGACATAATATCTTCTTTCAAGATGGGAATGTGCTATAGCACAGATATAATGAGCAACACAAGAACATGTAAGTGGGTTGTTGAATATATATGGCAAGAATGTTAAGTAAAGGATAACTTATCTTCATTTGTTAATAGAAATAATGCAAAACTGGTGTGCTTCTCTCAGTAAGAAATCAACTTCTTAGAAGGAAAGGTGTTTCCTGTTCATGAAGAAAAAGAAGATCTTGCCACTCTGGATGGCAATTGTGGTGAAGTGGGATAGAAGCGATGCAGAACGAGGATCAAGTAGATTGCTGGACACAGTGCTGGTCTTCTTTTATTATTGCAGTATGAATATTAAAGTACTATGTGGAAGACAGTTTATTTTTACTAAGGGCCTTGAGAATGGGGGATGGACATATCCAGTGAAATTAAAAGAGAAGAGGGACAAGGACAGTAGAACTGCAGGAAGCAGGTTAGCAGGTGGTGCGGTAATGATTTTGGGCTGTTATCTTTATTTCAGGACCATTTAGAAACAGTTAATGAAAGTGCTGTTTATTTTAATTTACCCCACTATACCTTCCAATAACCTTGGAGCGCACTCACAATCAGGATCTATTCTGCAAACTCCTAGAAAAACGCTACCGTGTAATAACCACAACTTCTATCTTCTACCACCCCGACTTTGGCAGTCTCTACCTCATAATATAGAAGACCTTACTAACTACTTTAACTTCAGGCCCCAAAATTATATCTAATCAAGCAAAGCAAATGCAAATGCATCACTCCAGGCCACATCACCTGACAAACACCACTCTCCAGTATTAAGACAATTTTACTTATTCAGACCTCCAGTATTAAGACAATTTTACTTATTCAGACTTTAGCTATGTTGCCGCTTCATTTTTTTTTATTGATCTAAAACTTTACTATAATTAGCCCTTATTTGCGGAAACCTACAGCTGCAACTCATTAAAACATATCAACATCCTTGCATTATGACTTTCAGATTGTATTTATGCTGTCATTACTACATCCCTGGATTGCAACTTTCAGACTGTATTTATGCAGTCATTACTATTGATTGTTTTGTTCTTGCATCTGTTAAAGTTATACCTTGGCCATCTCCACTAGGCCTAAAATTGGTCCTTTGTGAACAGTGTCCTACCCTGGTAATAAACAAACATACATACATGCATAAATAAATAAATAAACTTGAGAATGGGGAACACCAAACTCTAGCAGCAGTGGCAAGACTGTTTAAACTGGAAGTTTTATTTGTTACAATGGATAATTTATGTTTAATGTTATCATGGTAGGTGGGCTGGTCCACAGACCTATTTTCAGGCCTGATTCAAGACAAAGGCACAAGAACAGAGGACTGTGCACGCCAAGTGATGCAATGGGGCTTGTAGTTGGGCAGGGACACTGTAGCAGTGAATGGGGAGAGTTTTTTTTTTTTTTGAAAGCTGCAGTTAAGGTTTGTAGAATAGTAATTAATGGAAGAAAGGGTACACTTTATTTTTGTACTGGGATCATATACACTTGGGAAGTGAAAATTCCCATTGTCATTGTAAGGGATAACAGCTTTAGTTGACTGGGCAAGGCAACTGGAGAATTGTTGTTTTTTTGCAACTTGTTTACAAAGCAGTGAGTATAGTAGCCATCATACCTCTCATCTTCTTAGCAGGAAAAATCTGGACAAAGCCAAATATAATGAGGGACAAAGGCCTAAAATAGGAGCAAGTTTTATATATTGCTGTTATAAACTTAGAAAGTTGCTAGAATAACAGGTTTTGCTTTAGCATGCATTTTTTGAAGGGCATGAAGTCTAAAACTCAAATGACTGTCATTATTTACTGACATCAGTCCTCAGTGATTTGCCAGAAAACCACAATTTTTTTGAAGAACAGAAAAATATGAAATAAAAATCTAGACATTTTGTTAAAATCTGGACAGTTGAGAGGTTTGGTTGCCATCAGTGTTCTGTATCTATGGAATCAGTGTGTGTGTGTGCGTGTGTGTATGTACGTGACTGTTCCTGTCTGTCTGTCTGTCTGTATGTATATGTTCATGTGTCAGAGACAGTCAAGTAAGGAGAGATTACTGGATCAAACAGTTGTGTTGTATTAAAACAGACTAGATGACAATTTAAACAAAAAATGCTCTGTCTTTGTTAATGGAGTGTAATAAGCCATCTCTGTTGAAGTTTGTTTACCATTATTCTTTGATTTAACATAAAACTGATCATTCCACTTTTCCTGTTATGATATGTAAACAGCTACTTCATCCCTCACCAAAAATGCATTTAGATACTTATTGCTAGCTAAAGAGCAAGGGATGAGGACTAGGTGTGCTGGAAATCAGTCAACAGCTGAGCCCTGAAATCACTTCAGTAGGCCCACAGCCCACCCTCAAAGTGCAAAATGTTGTTTTTACCTAGATTCTGCATAAGAAAAGAAATCGGATAACTTCCTAAACTGTAGATGTAGGTGTCAGAAACAATGGCTTATTCCAAATAAAAATAAGAAATAATGTGTAAGTGGTATGTTATGCATATCTAACAGAAAAAAAAAATTGTCAGTGCTGAATGCTGGTTCCTTTGAATCTCTGCTGGAGTACTGGTAGTTAAAGATGAGTAGTCAAATATGAACAAGGGAAATAAATTATTTCAAGCTTGATAAAAATGCATGGGTTTCACAGTTGCTGGCAAAAGTACTAACAAACAACTGAAACTGATTTTATGTGCTTCAAAGAAAAAACATAAATGGCGAAGCAATATTACCTCGTGGTTTTGGCGTCTTTTCAGACTTATTGGTTGTTGGTGAAGCACCCACCAAGAGGAGAAAACGTTGAGAGAAGAAAGGAGCCACTTTTGAGATTTTAAGTATTTTTCTTCAGATTATTTGTTAAGATTTCTGCTTTGCCGCCTACTTTTTAGCATTTTCCAGCTTGCTAAACTTGATATCTGTATTAGGAACTGTATTTAGAACACATCTAGAGCCTGTTTACTGCATTTCCTGTGTTGCACTTATTTTAAAATCGTTTTTTTCTTAAAACTTGCATTTTAACTGTCTCTGGCCTAGCACTCAAGTGTGGGGTCATTTATTGCACTGTTCTAACTTGTTGCTACTTGTGAATCTCTGCTATCTTTAAACAAAACAAAAAAAAAAAAAAATCTTGCTTTTTTCCCATTATCTGACATTTAAAAGTTCAGTTACAGATTTGCTGTTCTGAACTGTTTGTAAGTTTCTTGGAGGCCATTGCTTGCTTGGGCTAAAGGGAAGTCTCTGTGTTCACCAGTGGCAGTGGTAAACACTGAACAGCCTGCCTGCCCCTGTGGGAGTGGTTACTGCCTAGAAACTGTAGTTTTATTGGCCATTTTGGGTCAATTCCAAACTCCTTGATCCCCCTCTCTTAAAACCCGATTGCCTCATGGTTTTAGCATCTTTTCAGACTTGTTGGCTGTTGGTGAAGCACCCACCAAGAGGAGAAAACGCTGAGAGAAGAAAGGAGCCACTTTTGAGATTTTAAGTATTTTTCTTCAGATTATTTGTTAAGATTTCTGCTTTGCCGCCTACTTTTTAGTGTTTTCCAGCTTGCTAAACTTGATATCTGTATTAGGAACTGTATTTAGAACACATCTAGAGCCTGTTTACTGCATTTCCTGTGTTGCACTTATTTTGAAATCGTTTTTTTCTTAAAACTTGCATTTTAACTGTCTCTGGCCTAGCACTCAAGTGTAGGGTCATTTATTGCACTGTTCTAACTTGTTGCTACTTGTGTATCTCTGCTATCTTTAAACAAAACAAAAAAAAAAAAAAAATCTTGCTTTTTCCCCACTTTCTGATATTTAAAAAAGTTCAGTTACAGATTTGCTGTTCTGAACTGTTTGTAAATTTCTTAGAGGCTATTGCTTGCCTGGGCTAAAGGGAAGTCTCTGCATTCATCAGTGGCAGTGGTAAACACTGAACAGCCTGCCTGCCCCTGTGGGAGTGGTTACTGCATAGTAACTGTAGTTTTATTGGCCATTTTGGGTCAATTCCAAACTCCTTGATCCCCCCTCTCTTAAAACCCGATTGCCTCATTGTTTTGGCATATTTTCAGACTTGTTGGCTGTTGGTGAAGCATCCACCAAGAGGAGAAAACGCTGAGAGAAGAAAGGAGCCACTTTTGAGATTTTAAGTATTTTTCTTCAGATTATTTGTTAAGATTTCTGCTTTGCCGCCTACTTTTTAGCATTTTCCAGCTTGTTAAACCTGATATCTATATTAGGAACTGTATTTAGAACACATCTAGAGCCTGTTTACTGCATTTCCTGTGTTGCACTTATTTTAAAATCGTTTTTTCTTAAAACTTGCATTTTAACTGTCTCTGGCCTAGCACTCAAGTGTAGGGTCATTTATTGCACTGTTCTAACTTGTTGCTACTTGTGTATCTCTGCTATCTTTAAACAAAACAAAAAAAAAAAAATCTTGCTTTTTCCCACTTTCTGATATTTAAAAAAGTTCAGTTACAGATTTGCTGTTCTGAACTGTTTGTAAATTTCTTAGAGGCTATTGCTTGCCTGGGCTAAAGGGAAGTCTCTGCTTTCATCAGTGGCAGTGGTAAACACTGAACAGCCTGCCTGCCCCTGTGGGAGTGGTTACTGCATAGAAACTGCAGTTTTATTGGCCATTTTGAGTCAATTCCATACTCCTTGATCCCCCTCTCTTAAAACCCGATTGCCTCATTGTTTTGGCGTCTTTTCAGACTTGTTGGCTGTTGGTGAAGCATCCACCAAGAGGAGAAAACGCTGAGAGAAGAAAGGAGTCACTTTTGAGATTTTAAGTATTTTTTTCAGATTATTTGTTAAGATTTCTGCTTTGCAGCCTACTTTTTAGCATTTTCCAGCTTGTTAAACTTGATATCTGTATTAGGAACTGTATTTAGAACACATCTAGAGCCTGTTTACTGCATTTCCTGTGTTGCACTTATTTTAAAATCGTTTTTTTCTTAAAACTTGCATTTTAACTGTCTCTGGCCTAGCACTCAAGTGTGGGGTCATTTATTGCACTGTTCTAACTTGTTGCTACTTGTGTATCTCTGCTGTCTTTAAACAAAACAAAAAAAAAATCTTGCTTTTTCCCCCATTTCTGATATTTAAAAAAGTTCAGTTACATATTTGTTGTTCTGAACTGTTTGTAAGTTTCTTGGAGGCCATTGCTTGCTTGGGTTAAAGGGAAGTCTCTGTGTTCATCAGTGGCAGTGGTAAACACTGAACAGCCTGCCTGCCCCTGTGGGAGTGGTTACTGCCTAGAAACTGTAGTTTTATTGGTCATTTTGGGTCAATTCCAAACTCCTTGATCCCCCTCTCTTAAAACCCGATTGCCTCATGGTTTTGGCATCTTTTCAGACTTGTTGGCTGTTGGTAAAGCACCCACCAAGAGGAGAAAACGCTGAGAGAAGAAAGGAGCCACTTTTTAGATTTTAAGTATTTTTCTTCAGATTATTTGTTAAGATTTCTGCTTTGCCGCCTACTTTTTAGCATTTTCCAGCTTGCTAAACTTGATATCTGTATTAGGAACTGTATTTAGAACACATCTAGAGCCTGTTTACTGCATTTCCTGTGTTGCACTTATTTTAAAATCGTTTTTTTTCTTAAAACTTGCATTTTAACTGTCTCTGCTCTAGCACTCAAGTGTGGGGTCATTTATTGCACTGTTCTAACTTGTTGCTACTTGTGTATCTCTGCTATCTTTAAACAAAACAAACAAAAAAAATCTTGCTTTTTCCCCCCTTTCTGATATTTAAAAAAGTTCAGTTACAGATTTGCTGTTCTGAATTGTTTGCAAGTTTCTTGGAGGCCATTGCTTGCTTAGGCTAAAGGGAAGTCTCTGTGTTCATCAGTGGCAGTGGTAAACACTGACCAGCCTGCCTGCCCCTGTGGGAATGGTTACTGCTTAGAAACTGTAGTTTTATTGGCCATTTTGGGTCAATTCCAAACTCCTTGATCCCCCTCTCTTAAAACCCGATTGCCTCATGGTGTTGGCATCTTTTCAGACTTGTTGGCTGTTGGTGAAGCACCCACCAAGAGGAGAAAACACTGAGAGAAGAAAGGAGCCACTTTTGAGATTTTAAGTATTTTTCTTCAGATTATTTGTTAAGATTTCTGCTTTGCTGCCTACCTTTTAGCATTTTCCAGCTTGCTAAACTTGATATCTGCATTAGGAACTGTATTTAGAACACATCTAGAGCCTGTTTACTGCATTTCCTGTGTTGCACTTATTTTAAAATTGTTTTTTTCTTAAAACTTGCATTTTAACTTTCTCTGGCCTAGCACTCAAGTGTGGGGTCATTTATTGCACTGTTCTAACTTGTTGCTACTTGTGTATCTCTGCTATCTTTAAACAAAACAAAAAAAAAATCTTGCTTTTTTCCCACTTTCTGATATTTAAAAATGTTCAGTTACAGATTTGCTGTTCTGAACTGTTTGTAAGTTTCTTGGAGGCCATTGCTTGCTTGGGCTAAAGGGAAGTCTCTGTGTTAATCAGTGGCAGTAGTAAACACTGAACAGCCTGCCTGCCACTGTGGGAGTGGTTACTGCCTAGAAACCGTAGTTTTATTGGTTATTTTGGGTCCATTCCAAACTCCTTGATCTGCCTCTCTTAAAAGTCAATTGCCTCATGGCTTTGGCATCTTTTCAGACTTGTTGGCTGTTGGTGAAGCACCCACCAAGAGGGGAAAACGCTGAGAGAAGAAAGGAGCCACTTTTGAGATTTTAAGTATTTTTCTTCAGATTATTTGTTAAGATTTCTGCTTTGGCGCCTACTTTTTAGCATTTTCCAGCTTGCTAAACTTGATATCTGTATTAGGAACTGTATTTAGAACACATCTAGAGCCTGTTTACTGCATTTCCTGTGTTGCACTTATTTTAAAATCGTTTTTTTCTTAAAACTTGCATTTTAACTGTCTTTGGCCTAGCACTCAAGTGTGGGGTCATTTATTGCACTGCTCTAACTTGTTGCTACTTGTGTATCTCTGCTATCTTTAAACAAAACAAAAAAACTTGCTTTTTCCCCCATTTCTGATATTTAAAAAAGTTCAGTTACAGATTTGCTGTTCTGAACTGTTTGTAAGTTTCTTGGAGGCCATTGCTTGCTTGGGCTAAAGGGAAGTCTCTGTGTTCATCAGTGGCAGTGGTAAACACTGAACAGCCTGCCTGCCCCTGTGGGAGTGGTTACTGCCTAGAAACTGTAGTTTTATTGGCCATTTTGGGTCAATTCCAAACTCCTTGATCCCCCTCTTAAAACCCTATTGCCTCATGGTTTTGGCGTCTTTTCAGACATGTTGGCTGTTGGTGAAGCACCCACCAAGAGGAGAAAACGCTGAGAGAAGAAAGGAGCCACTTTTGAGATTTTAAGTATTTTTCTTCAGATTATTTGTTAAGATTTCTGCTTTGCCGCCTACTTTTTAGCGTTTTCCAGCTTGCTAAATATGATATCTGTATTAGGAACTATATTTAGAACACATCTAGAGCCTGTTTACTGCATTTCCTGTGTTGCACTTATTTTAAAATTGTTTTTTTCTTAAAACTTGCATTTTAACTTTCTCTGGCCTAGCACTCAAGTGTGGGGTCATTTATTGCACTGTTCTAACTTGTTGCTACTTGTGTATCTCTGCTATCTTTAAACAAAACAAAAAAAAAATCTTGCTTTTTTCCCACTTTCTGATATTTAAAAATGTTCAGTTACAGATTTGCTGTTCTGAACTGTTTGTAAGTTTCTTGGAGGCCATTGCTTGCTTGGGCTAAAGGGAAGTCTCTGTGTTAATCAGTGGCAGTAGTAAGCACTGAACAGCCTGCCTGCCACTGTGGGAGTGGTTACTGCCTAGAAACTGTAGTTTTATTGGCCATTTTGGGTCCATTCCAAACTCCTTGATCTGCCTCTCTTAAAAGCCAATTGCCTCGTGGCTTTGGCATCTTTTCAGACTTGTTGGCTGTTGGTGAAGCACCCACCAAGAGGGGAAAACGCTGAGAGAAGAAAGGAGCCACTTTTGAGATTTTAAGTATTTTTCTTCAGATTATTTGTTAAGATTTCTGCTTTGGCGCCTACTTTTTAGCATTTTCCAGCTTGCTAAACTTGATATCTGTATTAGGAACTGTATTTAGAACACATCTAGAGCCTGTTTACTGCATTTCCTGTGTTGCACTTATTTTAAAATTGTTTTTTTCTTAAAACTTGCATTTTAACTGTCTTTGGCCTAGCACTCAAGTGTGGGGTCATTTATTGCACTGCTCTAACTTGTTGCTACTTGTGTATCTCTGCTATCTTTAAACAAAACAAACAAAAAAAATCTTGCTTTTTCCCCCCTTTCTGATATTTAAAAAAGTTCAGTTACAGATTTGCTGTTCTGAACTGTTTGTAAGTTTCTTGGAGGCCATTGCTTGCTTGGGCTAAAGGGAAGTCTCTGTGTTCATCAGTGGCAGTGGTAAACACTGAACAGCCTGCCTGCCCCTGTGGGAGTGGTTACTGCCTAGAAACTGTAGTTTTATTGGCCATTTTGGGTCAATTCCAAACTCCTTGATCCCCCTCTCTTAAAACCCGATTGCCTCATGGTTTTGGCGTCTTTTCAGACTTGTTGGCTGTTGGTGAAGCACCCACCAAGAGGAGAAAACGCTGAGAGAAGAAAGGAGCCACTTTTGAGATTTTAAGTATTTTTCTTCAGATTATTTGTTAAGATTTCTGCTTTGCCGCCTACTTTTTAGCGTTTTCCAGCTTGCTAAATATGATATCTGTATTAGGAACTGTATTTAGAACACATCTAGAGCCTGTTTACTGCATTTCCTGTGTTGCATTTATTTTAAAATTGTTTTTTTCTTAAAACTTGCATTTTAACTGTCTCTGGCCTAGCACTCAAGTGTGGGGTCATTTATTGCACTGTTCTAACTTGTTGCTACTTGTGTATCTCTGCTATCTTTAAACAAAACAAAAAAAAACAAAAAATCTTGCTTTTTCCCACTTTTTGATATTTAAAAAAGTTCAGTTACAGATTTGCTGTTCTGAACTGTTTGTAAGTTTCTTGGAGGCCATTGTTTGCTTGGGCTAAAGGGAAGTCTCTGTGTTCATCAGTGGCAGTGGTAAACACTGAACAGCCTGCCTGCCCCTATGGGAGTAGTTACTGCCTAGAAACTGTAGTTTTATTGGCCGTTGTGGGTCAATTCCAAACTCCTTGACCCCCCTCTCTTAAAACCCTCTTTTGCGCGTTTTTGCGCATAGCGCAGCATTGGGCAGCGCCACTTAATCAGGTTTAAACTATTCCCGGTTCCACAAAGTCTGCTCTTCACCTTTTCCCTTAGAACTGTTCCAAATCTCAAAGTAAGCACTCTATTTTTCTTCCAAAACCCAGCAGTAGCTAGGATAAGTGTCTTATAAGTAAACACTAATAAACTAAAGCACTACACCCTCTTATACTCCCTTTAAGTACTTGGCTCCCTATTGGTCCTTTCTGATCAAGTCAAAAAGTAATTCCTTATACTATTCTGGCATGTCCAAAAGTCAGTTTCAGGTTTACTCTCCAGTCCAGCTGGTGAATATGGGAATCTTGAGGCAATGTTACAACTGCCTCATGTACACAGACCACCCTCATCTCTTCCCAACAAGCTCAAATATATGTGAGAGATGCAACTATATAGCCAAACTGGAGGCTGAGCTCTCTCAACATAGTACTGGCATGGTCAGTCTGGAGGAGAAGGTAATCACACACACCACAAATCCAGTCTCACATAGACCTATCGCAACAGCAAACCAAACACATAAACACACAAAAACATACTCAGAGACTCTAAATAAAAATCTGCCCAAGCAACAGAGACCTCCAAAGCAGATATCCAAGCAACTGCTACCCCACAACAATACCCACGTAACACATAGTTCACAAAGTCAGTGTGCCACACAGTCCCAGCCCTTAAGGCTAAACAACACACCTAATACACTTGTAATAGGTGACTCTATTGTCAGACACACTGACATCCCTCTCACCAGGCTGAACAAGGAGAAGGTCACTGTAAGCTGCCTGTTGGGTGCCAGGATCCGCCACGTAACACAAGTACTCAGGTCACTCCAAAGCAAGTACAAATATGACTCCGTCATTGTCCATGCTGGTGTGAATGACCTGAGACGTTCCTCCCTGGATTACATGAAAAGAGACATAGAGGAGCTCTCTGATCATATGGCCCAGGCCGGTATGACCCTGACCTTGAGTAGCATCTTACCCTCACCAAGAATGATACCACAGTATAAAGACAAAATGATCAATTTCAACAATTGGCTAAAGTATTGGTGTCACTCAAAGGGGATCCAGTGTCTGTCAGCCTGGGATGGCATGCTTGACAGGCCACGTTGCTTCGCTAGGGATGGCTTACACCTGTCACCCCTGGGTTTTCAAATACTGGCCAAGGATCTTGCCACCCCCATAGTGCCTTTTTTAGGCAAGGCTCAAAAGACAAACCCACCTCCTTAGACAACACAAGGAAAAAGAAACTAAGGGTAATGCTGCTCAATGCCAGAAGTCTAAACCTCAAGATGCATGCACTCGAGGCTCTCCTCAGTATGGAGAATATCGATATCTGTGCAGTAACAGAAACCTGGTTCAAGGCTCCCGAGAGCACCCCAGCACTACCAGGCTATACCTCATACCATGCTTTTCGGCCCCAAAACTCGGACTGAACCACAACAGGAGGGGAAGTATCCATATTCATCAAAGATACCCATACCTCCAGGCTGGTGGCACTGCATGAAGCATCTGAAACCATCCATGTGCAACTAACAGTGGGCAAAATTGCCTTCCAGTTTATAGCCTGCTACTGACCACCCTTCCAAACTCAGGAACCCCACTCGGCCTTCTTGAAGACACTGGAGAATACGAATGTCTCTCCAAACACCATTATAGTGGGTGACTTTAACTACCCAAACATAGACTGGGAGCACTACTCAAGCCCCAACACCCTAGCCCAATGGTTCCTAGAATTTATAAACTCAAATGCTATGGAACAACTGGTCACCACTCCCACAAGAGGGGAAAACATATTGGACCTGATCATCACCAACATGGGGACTCTTTGTACCATACCAGAGGTATACCCCTCATTGGTAAGATCTGACCATAAATTAATCACTATGGATATCCATATCCCATTCCCACCCCCAGCAAAGGAAACTACGGTCAAAAACTTCTCAAATGCAAACTTTCCACTTCTCAAAACCGAGGTGGAATCCTTCAAAGCCCCAGGGCCAGTGAAAAATGCGGCCCAAACCGCAGAATCCTTTACAAACGCATTCTATGGATACCTACAGGAATGCATGGATTGTGCTATCCCAAATAAAACCAAGACACACTCCTCCAAACACAGGAGATCTGTCTGGTGGACCCCAGCCATAAATAAGCTGTACAACAGAAGGAGGAAACTACTACAAGATAGAGCAAAATCCCTGAAAGGGAAGGCAACTCTGATCAGTACTAGCAAGAAACTACGATCCCTCATAAAATGATCTAAGGCCAGCTTCGAAAGAAAAATTGCACAAGACACTAAAGATAATCACAAGGCTTTCTTTAGTTATGTCAGAAACCTGGGTGGAAACTCCCAGATATGCTCTGAGTTAGTGCAAAATGACAAAAAATACACTGAACCCACAGACATTGCCAACATCCTGGCAGACAGGTCCAGTGCAAACTTCTCCCCCCCTCCCCTCCAAATGGGCAAATGACTATCCCAACAGAGTGTAGCCTTCCTGATATCATAGATGCACAGGTGAGAGCTGCCCTCTCCAAAGCAAAAAACACAGCATCAATGGGACCAGACGGTGTCCCGGGCTGCGTTTTACATGAGCTCCAAGAAGAACTGAACCCTCACTTAAAATCACTGTTCAGTCTCGGCCTTACAACAGGATATGTACCCAAAGAATGGCGTACAGCAACAGTGGTCCCACTCCATAAAGGTGGTGCCACAACGGACCCCAGAAACTATCGCCCTATAAGCCTAACTAGCCTGGTCTGCAAAGCTATGGAGCGTATCATCATGGAACTCATAAACAAAGACATTGGGAGCCTCCAAACACTGGATCCTACCCAATTCGGCTTTGTTAAGGGCAGATCTTGCCTCTTGAACCTGGTCAATTTCTTTGAAACAGTCACCAAGGCCATAGACGAAGGGAAGGTAGTCCACACAGCCTACCCTGACCTTGCAAAAGCCTTCGACACAATACCCCACTTGGGCATCATAAATAAGCTCACCAGCTTAAATATCAACCCCTATGTCACAAGATGGGTTGCAAACTGGCTCAGGGATAGAACCCACATGGTCAGAATTGCAGCTGCCATGTCAGACTCTAAACCAGTTACAAGTGGTGTCCCACAAGGCTCAGTCCTGGGACCTCTCTTGTTCAGTATATATTTCTCTGAGGTACAGGCTAACACAGGAGGACTATGGCTGACAAAGTTTGCAGATGACTGCAAACTGGGGGCCATAATCAACTCGCCTGCTGACACAAGCATCCTCCAAAAAGGTCTCACAGAGATGGATAACTGATGCCAGAGCCATGGCCTAAAGCTAAATGCCAAAAAGTGCATAGCCATCCCCTTTGGGAAAAACAAAGTGCCCACAAATTACCACATAGGTGGTAATCCATTAAGTACTGAAGAAGTAATTAGGGATTTGGGGACCCAAGTAGATTGCAATCTCTCCTTTGACAATCACATTGCCAAAGCGGTTAGAAAGACATTCTATATAGCCCACCTTATCACGAAGGGGTTCACATCTAGATCAAGAGAGGTCATTGTGCCCCTCTACTCATCACTCATCAGGCCCATAATTGAATACAATGCCCCATTTGGGATGTACCTTACCCGACACCTGCTACAACTAGAAAGACCCCAAAAGTACCTCACCAAGAGGATCAAGGGACTCAAACAGATGCCCTACACAGTTAGGCTAAAGAAACTCCAACTCTACTCAGTTGCTTACCGCCTACTCAGAGGCGATCTGTGCCTGACGTATAAAGCCATGTCCAACCCAAAATTAATGGACATGCTCCATCTCAAGAAATCCAAATCCATCAGAACTATACGCTCCAGTGACTTAAACCTCAGCACAGAAATAAATAGAACATGCTGGAGGGACAGATTCATATCCCAGAGACTCCCCTCACTCTGGAACAAAATCCCAATCCATGTCAGACAGAGCCCCTCAATGACCCTCTTCAAGAAGAATCTTGACGTTTGGATGGGAGATCGTAAATTTACCCCTGGGATCTCTTCTGTGTCACTGCTAGACAGAGGCACGGTAAACTAACCTTAAATGGGCTATCTTCTGTGACCTACTATATAGAGGCACAGTCAACTAATCTAAGAAGGGTGGCAAAAGCCAAACACACTCCGGCTAGGTTTGTAAATGCCCTAGGGCAGATAGCCTAGTATCAACCTATGAATCTATGAACCTATGAATATGAAAAGTGTTGTTCTTAAAAGAAAAAAGGCAGTTACATTACTTTCAAAAGAGCACCCATACATGCTAACAACTGAAATGATGTTACCTACATTGTACTGAAATATTTTTACAATGTTGTTGTCTGTTCGGCTTTTCCTGGTTAGGGGCCACCACAGCGGAACTCCGGTCCGCTAATGATTGACAGTTGATTTTTATGGTACCAAGTTGCCAGCCCGTCGCCCAACCTTCAACGAAGGCACGCCCATTCACGCATGTCTTTCGAACGCCACACGACCACGGGGAGGACATACAGACTCCACACAGAAGGCACTCCAGCCGAGAATCGAACTGGAGAACCTCTTGCTGTGAGGCAACAACGCTACCGCTGCGATCAAAAAAATGAGTAGGCAATATACAGCATCTCAAAATTATTCCAGCATTCTGACTTTGCAATTTGTGCTTGCATTATATACTTTGTTCTTAATTTGAAAATACATTGCTTTCACAAGTGGTGTCAGAAGTGCTAACAACTTTAAAATTATTTTATCTAAGCTGAAATTAAATATTCTTGCTTTGCACAGTATGACTTTATTAAATCAATATACAGCATTTTGCTCTTGATAAGAAAACGAAATGCAAATTGCTTTCCCAAGATCTCTCATATGCTAAACAACCTTCATAGATGCAAGGCTTAAGTGGTTCAGTAGCCCATCAAACATCACCAAAATCCACGGCCACAGTACCCAAATCTCAAAAAAATGTGGTTAGAAGCAGTAAGTTAAGAACAGCACATTTATTGGTACGTAATCTGAATCACACCAAACAGCAGCAAACAATAAACCAAGTTCTTTCGCTCGGTTATTACCGAGCTTCTTCAAGGTTAAAAAATCTGTTGTGTAGTCAGCCATGTTAAATACTAAATGCAACATCACATGACATACCCCCCCATGTGAATCATCCCTAATCAGTTTCTTAAAAATACAGTGTGTATAAACTTTCCTTAAATATTAAATATATATTCCAATCCAAGAATCAAACTCAACTTTAAATTCAGTAATGCCAAAAATGAAAATATATAATATATTACAACACATGTAAAAACACATAAAAAATAGTAAAATAAATGGTAATGAACATGACAATAATAAATATTAAACTAAACCATGAAAGTAAATAAATGTAACATCTTCATTACCAATACAGCACATGGTAACCAAACTAAGGCATTAGGCTGAACTGCAAGTACATCCAATACCAGTGTGTTTAATGGGGAAATTTAAGCAGTCTACAAGAACCCCTGTTATAATCGTGCCCTTCTTAATTTGAGCACACTGTTTATATTCAAGGCATCATTCATGCCCGATGGTCTAATTGCGTCCAGTCTAAGCTGCCAAAACAGTTCCCGATACTCCAACCTAGCTTCCCAGTTCCCTCCCCGTGGGTTGGGTGTCACTTGTTCTAGAATTGTAAACTTAATTTGCATATTTTCACATAGTTGTGAATGCTTAAAAAAGGCATTGGTCATTTTACCCTTACTAATATCATATTGATGTTCATAGACTCTTTTTCTAAAAAGCCTTTCTGTCTTGCCTACATAAAAACTGTGACAATGAGATTCCCAGGTATACCACTCCTTTGGTGGCACAATTAAAGTATTGTTTAAACTTATATCTAAAATTTCTGGAAGGGATAGAAATAACATCTTTATTCAACATGAAGGCACATTGGTTACATGAACCACATCTATGGGTACCCTTCTTCATTCTAGTGGACTCATTCTTAACAACCTTATTTTTCTCAAAAAATTATTTCAAATTCATTCCTCTTTTTCTAACGAAACCTGGCACTGAAGGGATGAGATGTTTTATATCTTCATTCACTGAAATAATGGATCAATACTTTAAGATGACCTGTTCTATTACCTGAGAGTCTGAAGAATATGTATATGCAAAACTATTCTTAAATTTGGAGGTGTTGTTGTCTATCACCAACTCCGTACTGGCTATCCCGGTACCTAATAAAGGGTAATACCTAGATTCCCTGTTATCAGTAACTTCCTGGGCCAATCCATCAATCAAATTGACTGGATATCCTTTTTCTATAAATAAGCCACGGAGTGTGTTGGCTTCCTCCAAAAAATATTCAAAAGTGCCACACATTCTTGAGGCTCTAATCATTTGGCCCTTAACTATCCATTTTGTCTGGTAAAAAGGGTGCCCGCTACAAAAATGAAGGTACACGTTAGAAAAGGTAGTCTTCCTAAAAAGTTTGGAATGAAAACAGCTGTTTGCGTAGTCCTTAATTAATGTTACATCCAAATAATGTAAAACATCTTGGTCAATGTTGTGAGTGAATCTAAGAAAATCAGTACATCCACTGATGTGTTCCAAAAACCCATTCAGGTCATTAATAGAACCATTCCATAGTAGGCAAATATCGTCTAAATATCTGGTATAATGTGCAATGAACTTTTTCCATGGTGTATTGAACACAAATTCCTGCTCCCAATGGTAGAGTACACAATTGGCATATATGAAGCACAGCATGCTCACATCGCCACGCCTTTCTTTTGGTGAAAAAACTCTCCATTAAAGTAAATAAAATTGTTTGTCAAAACTGTGTCCATTAAGTCCACCAGTAAATTGATGACGTTGCTAGCCAACGTACCGTCAAGCGTAAGGGTTTGCCTAAACCATTCAAGTCCTACTATGTGAGAGATACTTGGAAATAGGTCTATAATATCAATGGTTACCATGTATAGCTCTGGACTAAACATTTGTTGGTTAATAACTTTTAAGAAATGCCAGGAGTCTTTGCAAATATGTGTAATTGGTGTTAAGACTCTTTTGACTATATGATCTATAAATTTTGCTAAGGGCTCCGTAATACTGCCTGCTCCAGAAACAATGGGCCTAAATCTTAGAGGGGCTAGGCCTTTATGTGTTCTCGGAATACCAAATATTATTGGTACCCTTGGCTTCATAACATGAAAATAGTTGTATAGCTGCTCATTAATAGTGCCTTGCAAGAGGTGGTCGTATAAATAATAACTAATTTTGGCATAAGCTAAATTAATTTCATTAAGGGACACCAGTTCATATTGTTCAATATCCTGCAACATTCCTTGTAGGATGATATCGTAATCTAACTGGTACATTAGCACCACACCCCCTCCTTTGTCAGGTTTCATAACCCGGCATTTTTCCTGCTTTAAATTCTCAATCAACTGGAATTCTTCATTACTGAGGTTCAATGGGCACTTGTTTTTCTTGTTTTTACCAGCTGTTCTAATTTCTCTCTCTACCATTTCCTCAAATATCTTAAGAGATGGGTGTGTGGGGGGGTTAAAGGTGCTAGTTCTTGTGAGATCTGAATGGGTACTGGGTTGACCCTTAAAAAATATTGAAAGGTTTAGCTGCCTAATGAACAATTTAAAATCTATCAATGTGTTAGTGGTGTCAAAGGGACTAGATGGGACAAAGGTAAAACCTTTTGAAAATAAAGAAAAATGCTCATCTGTGAGCAAGCAATCAGTGAAGTTGTAAATTGTAAAATGATCTTTTCTGAAAATAATTTTCTTAGTAGGGGCCTCATCCATTGTTAATGATAAAACATTAACCAGTGGTTCTATTTCTGTATACGATTCCACCCTTGTTTCTGATGTCCCAGTTAATTGTGCCACCAAAGGAGGGGTATGCCTGGGAATCTGCCTACATTGTCACAGTTTTTATGTAGGCAAGACAGAAAGGCTTTTTAGAAAAAGAGTCTATGAACATCAATATGATATTAGTAAGGGTAAAAATGACCAATGCCTTTTTAAGCATTCACAACTATGTGAAAATATGCAAATTAAGTTTACAATTCTAGAACAAGTGACACCCAACCCACGGGGAGGGAACTGGGAAGCTAGGTTGGAGTATTGGGAGCTGTTTTGGCAGCTTAGACTGGACGCAATTAGACCACCGGGCATGAATGACGCCTTGAATATAAACAGTGTGCTCAAATTAAGAAGGGCATGATTATAACAGGGGTTCTTGTAGACTGCTTAAATTTCCCCATTAAACACACTGGTATTGGATGTACTTGCAGTTCAGCCTAATGCCTTAGTTTGGTTATCATGTGCTGTATTGGTAATGAAGATGTTACATTTATTTACTTTCATGGTTTAGTTTAATATTTATTATTGTCATGTTCATTACCATTTATTTTACTATTTTTTATGTGTTTTACATGTGTTGTAATATATTATATATTTTCATTTTGGCATTACTGAATTTAAAGTTGAGTTTGATTCTTGGATTGGAATATATATTTAATATTTAAGGAAAGTTTATACACACTGTATTTTTAAGAAACTGATTAGGGATGATTCACATGGGGGGGTATGTCATGTGATGTTGCATTTAGTATTTAACATGGCTGACTACACAACAGATTTTTTAACCTTGAAGAAGCTCGGTAATAACCGAGCGAAAGCGCTTGGTTTATTGTTTGCTGCTGTTTGGTGTGATTCAGATTACGTACCAGTAAATGTGCTGTTCTTAACTTACTGTTTCTAACCACATTTTTTGGAGATTTGGGTACTGTGGCCGTGGATTTTGGTGATTCTTGGTCTTGTGTTCACATTTTTTGACATTCAGAGCCCATCAAACATACGTGGCAGGTTTATTACTATGTATTAGTGCTGTCAGGTATGGACTGCCTTCAGTCCACTAATGAAAAACAGTAAAACCATCACGCTCGTAACTGTGGATTGTTTCATAGCATAAAGTTCATACAGTTTCCTAATTGAAATGTCTTCTTGAAAAAATCTTTTATACGCTCTGCCTTATTTGCCCGAAAGCCACTTCTTACTAAAGCAATATGTTGCAGTTGGACATGTGTAAGGCAACAGAAAAAAGCTGCTAATACAATAAGTAAGCAAGCATGACAGCAACCAGCCAGTTTTGGAAATACAATCTCCTGAGTTTAGCAAGATCAAGGTAGAATATTTTGTGCTTGTGGTTGGCTGTTTGGCATGTACCTGGCATTTCAGGGTATTTATTTTATTTAGGCTAGTCTAGCTGGATACATGTCCATTTTCAGTAGAGATACAAAAGAAAGCGGGAGAAAGAAGGTACAAGATAACATAAGAGAAGATAGACAATAAAAAATTAATATAAAAATTATATAAATTACATATATTTTAAAAATAAAAAAAATAAAGATAAACAAATACCGTTGAAATATAGAATATAAAAAAATAAAAAAAACAATTTTAAAATTATATAAAAAACAGGCACAGAACTTAAGCAACAAATAATCTTCAATTGCTTCAATTTGCCCCTATTGTAAGTGAGGGAAGTGGTGGAATTCTGGGGGTACACTTTTTTTTGTTTGGTTTTTTTGGTACAGGGGCCACAGCCAGTGACTTGTGGAGGAATTTCTTTTTTTTTTTTTTTTGTTTGAGTGAGGGTAAAAATTCTTAGGCTGGTGGGGAGGAGTTCCCAAAGCCTACCATGAGTTGGTGTAGAGAGCATCACACCAGAGTTATTAGATTTGACGGTTTGTACCCGGACAGTTTAGGGGGTGGGTGAATATTGTTCTGGTTTTTTAATTAAAAAGTGTTGTCCAGTGTTGAGGTTGATTAAATAATTATTGGGCAGTTCTAACCGATAAGTTTAGATTTAGGCAGGTAGAGGTGGGTTGCCCTGGCGTCCCTCTGGCTATATAGTTGGGTTAGTTATAAAGTTTATTTAGCTCAGTCTTGTTGAGGAATGAAAGGATTGAAAATATGGGGGAGGCATAAAGGAGGGGAGATGGTGTGTAGTTTGGTAGTTAGTTTGGTGGGTTAGGAAGTTATTTATTTTTTCAATTTCTTAGAGACAATGGTTAGCTTTATGATGTGTATGCCATGTGTATGTCAAATGAGTCGATGGTCACACCTTATGGTTTAAGTAGTGTGGTGTGGGAGTATGATGATGGATCCATCTAGAGATAGATCACGTGTAGTAGGGTTGTTGTTTGGAGGTTCTTGGTTTACCTTTATGATGGATGCAGAGAAAAAAAGCAGTAACTTGGTTTTAGTAGGATTTAGTAAGAGTTTTAAATCTGAGAACCATAGACCCAAGTATAGAGCTTGGGGGGAAACACGATGTTTTTTTTTGCCCGGCGGGATAGCTTTTTTTGCTGTTGACTGAAGTTTCTAAGAGGCAGTGAGTTTAGCATTGTGGAGCAGGATAGCGAGGTTACTAAGAGCAGGTGTTTTTTTTGACAGTCAGGGCAGAGTTGGTGATTGGGTCAAGTTGAGTGTTTTTCCAAGGAAAGCGGTTTGTTGTTATGTAAGGTGATTGACCGGTTGCTGCTGCAGAAGTGAAAGAAAGAAGCTAGGGCAGGGGAAGTGCTATGCTGGCTGCTGGTGGGTTCATGTGCTGTTTAGGTAGTTTTTACTATTTAGGGTGGGGTTATTATATATGCACACTGACAACGCTCTACTGTGAGTTAGCACAGGTTAGTCATATAATTAGAGAAGTGTAGTGTCTTATGTCTGTAGAGGTCCAGAAAGAAAGAATGGATAGGAAATGGTCCAAATAGAAATGAAGAGGTTAATAGTATGCTATATGTTGTATAATAGAAATGGTGAACTGATGCAGCTATGGCATCTGATTGTGTTTGTAAGTAGTCTGATGGGTTGGTCCAGGGGCCAGGTGGGGGTAGGAGCAGAGGAGAAGGGAGTGGTATGTGGGAAGGTTTTGGCTGTAAGTTAAAGGAGGGGTGGTCTTGGTATTTAGTTAGGGGTTGCTGTGGGGGAGGTTGATAGAAGTTAGTTAAAAAGATTGAATAGGAGGAAAAAAAAAGAGAGTTAAAGGTGTTGGCTATTACTTCTGGGGTGGCCAGGGTGGTTTGTGGTGGGAGTGGTGGATTTGCCAGGATCCAGAGATTGGAGTGGATGGAGGTTTATTATTGAGGTGAGTTGTGTTTTGTTGTTTTAGGTAATGTTGAGAAATAGTGTTTTTATCTAGTGTAATGGCAGTTTTAGTGTTGTTTTTTTTTTGTTGAGCTTATTGTTTTTTTATTTGGTCCCTCTCTTGTTCCAGGGTTTATCCCCAAAGTTATTTGTTCTGTGTTATCCTTTTAACCAAGGTGCAAGTTTTGGTTCAGTCTGAGTGTGTATGAGTGGGAGGTAGGTAAAGAATCTTAAGGAAAGTTAAGTTAAAATTCAGCGAGATAAAGTTTTTTGGGGTTTTAGGATATAAGATTTTTGAATTTCAATCAAGAAAATTATTTGTTGTTTCATTTTTGTTGTTGTATAGGGGTGGTGGGGGAGGTTAGAAGGTAAGTATTGATATAAGACATAAGGTGGTCAGTAAAAGGGTCGGGAAGGGTTGGGTAGTAAGGTTGTTTATAGTTGTTTGGTAAGAAGAATCCAGTCAATCAACTCTTTTTTTTGTTGAGTGTTTCCTCTAGTGTGGATGGGGAATATTTTGAGAACCCCCATATATTGATAGGGTGGGGATTTATTATTATAATGTATTATTAATGTATTATAATACATTACCTATTTACATAGTACTTGCATGGTAGAATTAATGCATTTGTACTGCTTTAAATAACAATATTTATTGATTGATTGGTTTACTAGTATCAAAGCTACAGAAATGTCAACACAATGACCTTTTAGTAGTTACCAATGTAGTAGACTGTATTTTCCACTACTTTTAATATTAGCATTCATATATCTGTTCATGTTAGAAGTCTGACCTCCCAAGGATTTGTGTATTCATTGTTAGCATTTTGCCAGTTGGGCAGTCCCATTGTGTCCAAACGTTTCCTTTTCATGAAGGCACAGGAAGTTAAAAACTTCTGGGTGTGCTAAAGAATGGTAGAAAAGAAGCATACAGTGTCTGCAAACTGCACAAGTATACACACAAACATACACACATACTATGTAGTTTGTCAAACAAGGTTTCAACAAAAAAGGAATCATCATTTATGTTTAGTCTATTAAAGTTTATTGTGATCCTTACATTTTAATGATATATCTACAGGTGGCTTAGATGAAATTCTGAGAGCTTCATTTCTTCAAATCACAAGACACTGAGAAAGATAACACTGACTGCCATTTTCCATAATAGGAAAAGATAACACTGACTGCCATTTTCCATAACAAGAAAAAGATAATACTGACTGCCACTTTCCATAACAGGAAAACACTACTGGTTTCATAAATTTCTTTATGTTGCTTCCCCACTAAACAGCACACCAAAAGGTATTTGCACTGCAGAATTAGTATGGTGTCTAATGCTGGGTGGATCTGTCTTTGACTGGATTAATACAGTCTTCTCATGCTAAACTGTTCTGGGTTTACAATGAATAATTACAACTCATTTAATTTAGACATGAATAACCACAGCAATGATAACTAAAACCTTCAATAAATTGCTTGATTAAACAGAAGTGGATTACATTGGTCTTTGAGTGTATTCTTGCTGTCAGCAGTTTTACTTTGTACCTGCAAGCTTCGTATATTTGCTGTTTTTGTTAAACAGAAGAAGTTGCTAAACAGTCATAAAGAATACATTTGGCGAAAGAGGAATTTCCTTGTAGCCCTTATTTCTATGTGTACTAACCCTGAGGTCATTCAAACTTGGAGGAAAGGAGACTTCATTTGCATGGAGGAATAAAGCCCTGTGACCCGGGTGACTCAAGTTTGATTAGCACCTTAAGCATATGCTGAGTAGGAGGCAAGGAAATAATAAGGCATTATTCACTCTCTTTTCCATAGGTGAGTTTGTGGGCATAACTGCTTTATGATTTCCAGTAGTGATACCAAGCTCAGGAAAAAAGTGAACCAACACTTCAGTAAGTGCGAGGACAAAAGAGGGATGTCTCACAAAATAGGTGAGGAAGTTTTCCCTGAATTGCTACTGTATACCAAGCTAGGTGACATCACTAGCATATTAATGAGAGGTAGAACGTAAAGGAAAAATCCTGCTAACCACAGTATAACGACTTCTTGTATAACCATGTCCCTCTCATAGAAGGTGATGACTCACTTCTCTTGGGACTTACAGATCAGTATTGAAGACCCTATATGTAGTGCTGTTCTGAAAGAGATACTCTCCCAGCATGGGTCATACTTGAAGGACCATTATGTGTGGGTACCACTGTGGATGGGAAAGCTAAGGAAGCTGGCAGATGAAGAACATGACAGTAGTGACAGCAGACAAAAAATTAAAACTCAGAGGAAAGGGAAAAGTTGAAAAAAGAGAAACAGGAAAAAAATAAATTTTTTCTTTCAAGTTCTATGACCCAAAAGCATAGCATATTCAATAAATATGTTTTGATGTGCTGAAACTTTAAATATAAGAACATGAGACCTTTCTCTGGTACTGTTTTGTGACATGACTATATAGCACTTGACAAACTGTATTGCTCCCTGCTCTGTGCATATTTGAATTGTACAGCATGACTTAAAGTCTGTATCATATTTCTCTCGCGACTGTCCAGATTTTCTCAGAATCTCCAGACTTTTACCTCATATTTTTTGTCTGTTCCTCCTAAAATTTGTAGTTTTCTGGCATCACCCATCTGCATTGTAGTTCATCTTAGGTATCCAAAATATCTGTTGGTCAAATCTATAGTAGTCAAGAACAGTGCTTAGCCTAGTGTCTCTATGACTCTGAGCATTGAATAAGTACGAGACTTGGTTATATCATTCACTTTTTGAAAACCATTATAGAATCTTGGCCCAGTTCCATGGTGCAGGGACAGATTCCTGACTGCTGGAGTCAGGTGGGGGAGTGGGGAGAATGGGTAGGCTTCATTCACCTCCCCTGAGGGGAGAGGAAGGAGTTGCGCACATTCAGGGGCATAGGTAGAGAAAGAGAAGCTCACTACTCATGCCTTGAGGTGTGGTATGGATGTCTGGAGGGAATACCCATTGTAGAAATGGGGTACATCCTCCCCTGTCATCCTATTTCATGTTCCTCCTAATTGCTTCACTGAGTGCATGTGTTAATGAAAGGGCAACCCCCCCAAAAAAACTCCACTTGTCTGCCTGATTGATAACCCCCTACTGGCTGACCCTTATCCTGATAATGAGGAATGCATGGGTTGATTGGTTAAGGAGGGAGCAGATGATCAATAGACAGTTGTGGCAATGAGTGCAAAAAAACTGTCTGGTTTACGAACCAAGGTCCCTGGTGAAACACTATTGGTATTAGAAACTTCAGCTTCCTTCTGTGGTTTAAATACATTTATATGATATTTCACCTCTGGTCTTCTCTCTTCGTGTCATTATATTCACTTTGTTCAGTTTCTCTCTCACCTGCTAGCGTCCTTAGCATCTTATTAAGAATTTGTTTTCATCAGAAGGAATTAATACCAACACTCTGCCTAGGCTTTAAACTCCTTGGGTCTAGTATTTTTGTTATATACTCTCTGATACGTCTTGTGCCCTTTACCTGTGTTCCCTCACAATTGGCGTAACAGTTTTTGGCCTATCTTACAAGAATGAGAAGTGTACTGTTACACTTTTAAATTGTACTGGCTCCTCCTCCTATGTCTCTTTAGCTCTGTGCACCAAGCTTCTGGGATATCTCCCATTTAGTAACTCAAATGGGATAACTCCTGCTGAAGTTTGGAATATCCCTCTTAAAGAAAACAGGAGGTAGGGAAGTATCCAAACCTAGTTCATACTATTTTGGTATAAGGCCTTTTTAGTATCAACTTCATAGTTTTATTAAACTACTCCAATAATCAATCAGTTTGAGTTTAGTACATTGAAATTCTTAACTGGTTTTCTTTAGAACACTGGCAAAGCCAAAGAACTGCACTGGATATAAATGGGGTTCCCCGATCTGTTAGTATTTATTCAGGCATCCTTACTCTAGAGGAAATTAAAACTAGCTCTTTGGCTATTAGGTTGCCATTGAATTTTTGCAATGATATTGTTTCAGCTTAGTCAATAATCACCAGAATGGATTGGCAGTTATTACAAGACTTTACTAAAAAATCAAACGGGACCTCAGTAATTGGTATAGGTACAGTGGACTTCTGTGTCCGAAATGTAATGTAGTCCTCTGACATTCGGGGTATGTTGCACCAAAATGTTCAATGCCTTTTATTACACTAAGCCAATAAAACTTTGTCATATTCTAACTTTAGTTTTGTCTGTCCAAAATGTGACTGTGAGAGTTTCAGCACAAGTGTTATAAAATGTTTTTTTGGAAATAACAGCTGATGTAGCATTTCCTCTCTTTCTTTATATATGATGAGTCATTCTCCAGCCGTTGCATGAGTATGCTATTTTGGAGGGGGTGGGGGGGCTCACCTCAATTATATACATCTCTGCCAGTTCTGGAACGTTTTTTTTTTAGTATTAATGTGAAGTGAGGTGTACAGTCTCTTCACCCTTGCGTGGTCTTTCTTCTATTTTTTCTTGTACAAAATGAAACCCATGTCAATATTTTTATTATGTTTTTGGCTTTGGCAATACCTTATCTTTTACATTAAAAACTTCTGTTTCTCTACCTACTGTTAGTAGTCAATGTTTCTGACTAGCCATTTGGTTTAACCTTACAGATGGAAACATAGGACTCTGTTCCTTTCCTCCCCCTAGTGAGTTTTTATTATGGGTTTCTCCTCTGTTTCTACACAGTCATCCTTCATTAATTTAATGACTGGAATCTTTCT